>NC_141021.1:8997500-9035000 GCF_052040795.2 Danio rerio | reverse complement strand
AATGTTGCCTCTTTTCTGTGGGGGAGAGAAAGAGACAGACAGACACCTTGCACACACTGCACCTGTACCGGCGGCTTGGGTTACAAGTCTAGCACAAGGCCACAGGAGGAATGTGTGTTGAGCTGGTGGAGCAGACCTACACCAGTGGACACCAGCAGATGGGCAGCTGAGAGCTGGCTTAAATTAGACACACACCCACACGCATACACACTCTCACTGCTAAAATAGAGGCTCTTGAAGATGTGGTTATTTGCATACACTTTCCTGGCACTCTCCGCCACCTGCTCCGTCATGCTTACAGGTGTAGCTCTGCTGTGATCAGTAAACAGGCGCAGGTTGCACAATTAGACATGCTTTGCGCAAAAGGTCAACGGGCTGCCAGTTGGCGTGGTTGGGTTTGAAATCAACTTGTTGTTTTAAACTGGTCTTTATTGACAGTTATTTGTGTAGGAGAAATCCAAACACATTGTTTTTATGAGTACGCAATGAGCAATGTAAAGTCAGTCATTATTGTAATAAGTAAATAAGTTCATTTTGTTTCGATGCATGCATTAATTTGATTTAAAGTGAGAGTAAAGATACTCTAATGAAATATTTCTATTTCAAAAATAAATTATGTTCTTTGAGATATTACTAATCAGTTCTGTTAAGCAGCAAAATTCTTTTCAACGCTGATAATAAAAAATGTAGAAAACTATTTTAAACTTGCAATAATTCATATTACTTTTTTAACTTGCAAGTATTTGATCGAATGTAATGTGAAAAAAATCCTGAAAGCTGCATTTAAAATGTATGAAAATAAAATAAAATAGATTTTTTTTATAATATATATATTTTTTAATAATAATTATAATAAATAATAATAATAAAAAATCTATTTTATATAGTTATATATTTTAAATATATATATTTGAAATCAGAGTTATTTGCCCCCCATGAATTTTTGTTTCTTTTTTAAATATTTCCCAAATGATGTTTAGCAGAGCAAGGAAATTTTGACAATGTGTCTGATAATATTTGTCTTATTTGTTTTATTTCGGCTAGAATAAAAGCAGTTTTACATTTAAAAAAAAAAACCTTTTAAGGTCAAAATTATTAGCCCCTTTAACCTACAGTATATATTTTTTCGATAGTCTACAGAACAAACCATCATTATACAATAACTTGTCTAATAATTCTGATTGCAACTGATTGCAATTGCTAGATATATATGAATATACAGTTGAAGTCAGAATTATTTATCATTAGAAAATGACAAAGGATCTTAAAAAAATAATGATAATTTATAGAGATAGTATATAAGTATATAATTTCTCTCACCTGGGTAATGGAGGCCTTGTAAATGGTTTATGAGCACAATTAAGTGCACACAGCATGCCATATCATCTAATGATTATAAGAAATAATACCAAAAAGCAACTGACTGTGTAAAGCCACATAAAACAACACAAAAATATGATATATATGCTGAGTTCAGCAGCTAATCAGCCGGAATCAGCTGAGGTCACGTGACCAACAAGACCTATCTGTCACTCAAGTAGCCACGCCCTTACTTATTGAGACTTAACAACTTAATATAAGCGAAACTGATGAGAACAATTCACCCCCCTCACAGTTGTTATGAAGGGTAATATTAGCTATATACAACCAAATGGTTCTTTGTACCAGGCTGTAAACACCTCTTTTTCTGCTGTAAAGTTGGCCATTTTAACAGTAGGCTAGCGGAATTTCGATGAATTGCAGTTTCAGTTACTTCTGTATTTCCTTCATAGGGGAGAGCGGGAGGTTGCTGTTTGGATGAGACACATAAATCTAGCAAGTCAGAAAAGCAAAAAATATGCGGAATTCCGTAGTCGACCAATCAGAATCAAGCATTCAAAAGAGGGCTGTTTCACAATAATAAGTGACAACAACACAGTGGCATTTCCTCTTCATAATCATCATCGAAGGAAATAAAGACCCTGGAGCTAATTGGGAAAGCTCCCAAATTGATCAGACGCTCATTTTTCGACGTCAGTCTAAACTGTGACTGCAGGCGACAAACGCAACGCTTGTAATACATGGGCAGAATAAATTTATGCAAGCCAAATGCACTCATAAACAAAGGTCCCGAGCGGCCGCGAGTGAGCGCGCTCTTATAAATGTTCAGCCTGCCACATAACACATCTGAAGGGAAGAAAAGCGTGCTTCGGCCTCTGGAGGCGACATAATTAAATTATAATCAGCGTGGATTAATTAATCTATAATATTTATTCCTCTGTTTCGAGAAGAAGGCAGCGCAATGAAGGGTATTTGTGTTCGCTCCTCATTGTCTTAATAATGGAGGAGAAAGCGACGAGGGGAAAACTCAACAAGGCCCCTTGACGCCGCAGCCAGAAGGTTATTGCTGATATCGCATGCGCTGAAAGCACTTATCACACACAACAAATAATTAAGGGGCTGATAATAAGAAAATTAACATTGGCTTTGTCTGCGTTTGTTTTGTGAGGCGCCTCATTGTGATGAAGGCTTTAGGCGACCCAGAATAAATTAGCCGGGTAAGTCGCGCCGCCGCATGCAGAAGAGATGTAGTCATTAGACTGGCGATAAGTGGTGCTGAAAGAGAGAAGGCCTTTCCATTCACCGCAAATTATTTGAAGCCAAAGCCTCAGATCAAATGATTTGGTCCGACGAGACCTCCGAGAGGCTGCCGAGGACAGGAAGGAGAAAAAAAAATAAGAGAGTGAAACGACTGGCAACGTTTCTAAAGACAAGACGTACATATTCATCCATAGTTTTACTGGCATGTCATTCAGTAAAACAAGTGGCATCTGTGTCCCTCTTATAGGTTAGGTTATGAATAGCTGGTGCAACTTTAAAAACAATACGTTAGCTAAATAAATTGGCTTTCATTACTTCTTTATTAACTTCATTAATTCTTCTTTTGTATTCCATATACAACTATAAAGTTAGTATGTGCATATATTAACCTATTATCGTGTAATATATTAGCCTAGGGCGAGGCAGTGGCGCAGTAGGTAGAGCTGTCGCCTCCCAGCAAGAAGGTCACTTGGTCTCTGGTTTGAGCCTCGGCTCAGTTGGTGTTTCTGTATGGAGTTTGCATGTTCTCCCTGCCTTCGCGTGGGTTTCCTCCGGGTGCTCCGGTTTCCCCCACAGCCCAAAGACCTGTGGTACAGGTGAATTGGGTAGGCTAAATTGTCTGTAGTGTATGAGTGTGTGTGTGAGTGTGTAGGGATGTTTCCCAGAGATGGGTTGCTGCTGGAAGGGCATCCACTGCGTAAAAATGTGCTGGATAAGTTGGTGGTTCATTCCGCTGTGGTGACCCCGGATTAATAAAGGGACTAAGCCGACAAGAAAATGAATGAATGAATGAATATTAGCCTATATTAACTTTAACTGATTTGTTTCATCACAGTGACACCGTCCTTCCTCTTAAAGGGATAGTTCACTCAAAAAATTCTATTCTGTCATTTATTTATCCTTAACTTTTTCAAAACCTATTTAAGTTTCCTTCTTCTGTTGAACACAGGAGATATTTTGACAAATGCTGGTTGATGGGACCCATATAGTAAGAAATAACTATGGAAGTCAGTGGGCATCCAGTATTATTTAAAAATATCTTCTTTTTTGTTCAACAGAAGAAAAAAAACTAATAAAGATTTGAAACTACATGAGGGAGAGTAGTGGTGAGGTCATTATATTGTTGGGTGAAAGTTTCTTTTAAGAGTTATCTCTGTTTTTAAATGATTTGACAAGTTAAAAGGCTAAATAAGTAACTAAAGAACTCTAGATTCACACTGTTGCCCTGTATAATTAAACATTTCCAGAATAATGTAATGTACTTTATGAACATCGGTGCTGTTTACTGCTAAAATATGTAACAGTTTTTTCAGTGTATGTACACAAGGCAGATCTGCACACTGAATGTGACACGTATGGTCTGAACTCTCGGTGATGTTTGAACTTTGTCTGATTGGCAGGGCTGCTCTGTAGTGACCGCCGTCCTGCTGATCGCGGCGGAGAGAAGAGCAAGATCCCAACAAGTTTAGGAAGCGTCAGTGACAGCGCATTGTCTTCCAACAATACTGCGCAGACAGTGGGCAAAGAGATGCAGGAGAGCAGAGGGGACGAGGGACAATGGTGAGGAAGAGACACGCATGAACAGTTGCTGCTTCTTTTATGTCGCCCGTCTAGACAGCAATGTTCCACACCGAAAGACTTTTTTTTTTTTTTTTTGCAAAACAAATGAAAGCGTGAGGTGTGAAAGTGATCTGCTCTGAGGAGCTGAGAAACTGTAGAGCAGATACAAAAAACATTGAATTAAAATATGATTCCTTTAGATGAAACATTTGAAGAGGTCAGATGCAAAAACATCTAAACTTTTCTTTTTACTCAGGCTCTTGTGAGTACAGTAGATTCAGTCATTTTAATTTCATGTCGATGAATGGGGTATTTTCATTGCCTTTAATGTGAAATACCTTAAAGTAAACATAAGAGACTGAGAAAATGCTTGTTTTTAAGGGAAATTCCAGATGCCATTTAGAGGTTTTTGCATCAGAACTCTTCATTTGTCTAAGATAAATTGAGTTTTTAAAATAAAAGTACTAGGATTTAAATATAGCTTCAGTCTTTATTCTCTCTTGATATCCTGATTTCATTCTCAAAAAAGTTTCTTGTTATTATCAGTTATCAGAAATAATTGTATGTTGAAATGTGGTATGTCTAGTATTTGAGGGGATGAATGAATAAGCAGTACTCATACCTAAACCATAAGCACTGTCAAGTCCAAAAGCTGTTTTGCTTACATATAGCCTACCTTGCATGCACTACATAACATTTACACCCCAAACGTTTCATAGATCCTCCTGAGACCCCCCATTGGCTTGTTTACTCTGTAGTGGACATTGCGTTTTCATGATTTTTTTTTATAGCTACTCTGTTAAGTCCAGTTGGACTGTTCAGAGGACATCCTGGGCTTTCTAGTGATGTGTCATTTGATTGGCTGGCATGCTAGGAACCACTTCTTACACTGCATCCAAAATGGCCGACATACAAAAAAAAGCACATTTTATGGGAAGGAGAGGCATGTAAAATTGAGTTTTTTAAATGTTTTTTTTTTACTATTATTATTACATATATATTTGTTTATATTAAAGTGTCTGGAACAATACATTTAGCTTTCAAAGCTGTTAAATTGTTTGTGTTTCAAAATATCATCCTTTTTTAAATGTCCACTATAGTGGACACAGGACCATCTTAATGTAATTAATGACTGTATGTTGTAGGAGGCAGAACTGAAGCAGAGAGGACTCTTTATGAGATAGTTGAGGGAGACTCTGATTTAGAGTCTGACAATTAGAGAATTAGAGACAATTGGAGAATGACGATCATTTTTAAATTGCTTTTATGTTAAATTTGTTTTGGATTAACATCACTTTTTTGTGTGTGTGTTTTTTTGAGTTCGGCTCTCTTTCAGACTAAACTGTTTCAGAAATTTCAATACAAAAGGGAAAAAAAGGCTTTTGTTTTGTTTTTGTTACATTAATATTGGAATAATATCCATTTACAGCCATATCCTGTACAAGTTTGTTGTCTGAGTTTGGCGGTCGTTTCGAACTAAAATCGTCCTGTGGTCCACTACAGTGGACATGCTGTAAAAAAAATAATAAAATTAATGTAAAAACTCTAAATTGTAGATTTTTTTAACCCAAAGAATATAGGAAATCACAGAAAAAAAAGAAAAAAATTATTTGGGTCTCAGGAGGATGTAGCTGATAAATCACAAAAGCTGAAAAGTGTTTTGGAAAGTTCATTCATTCATTCATTCATTTTCTTGTCGGCTTACTCCCTTTATTAATCCTGGGTCGCCACAGCGGAATGAGCCGCCAACTTATCCAGCAAGTTTTTACGCAGCGGATGCTCTTCCAGCCGCAACTCATCTCTGGGAAAGATCCACACATACACACACACACACACACACACACACACACTCATACACTACGGACAATTTAGCCTACCCAATTCACCTGTACTGAAACATGAAGAGAGGGTGGGGCATATAGTAGCACCTCACCTTTTAAAACATCCAATAGCATTTTGAAAAGCAAATGAGGAGCGTCTTGAAGTGGACGTGTTTTTTTAGATACTAGAGAGCATTTGATTGGTAAAGATTTGATGTGAAACTTAAGTACGAGGTGACGTGAAAAAAAAACATTGATCCATTTAGGCGGTGACAAACTGCAAGTTTTAATGTTTATATCAGGTATCTTGGGCTGCACGGTGGCGCAATGGGTAGCACGTTCGCCTCACAGCAAGAAGGTTGCTGGTTCGAGCCTTGGCTGGGTCAGTTAGCGTTTCTATGTGGAGTTTGCATGTTCTCCCAGTGTTCATGTGGGTTTCCTCCAGGTGCTCCGGTTTCCACCACAAGTCCAAAGACATGCAGTTTAAGTGAATTAGGTAAGCGAAATTGTCCATAGTGGATGTGTGTAAATGAGTGTGTATGGGTGTTTCCAAGTGATGGGTTGCAGCTGGAAGGGCATCCGCTGCGTAAAACATATGCTGGATAAGTTGGCGGTTTATTCCACTGTGGCGACCCCAGATTAATAAAGGAACAAAGCCGAAAAGAAAGAATGAATCGGGTATCATTTAAATACAAATTCTGTCACTGTTTTGGAGCACACTAGCTTATAGATATTTTTTAGGAGTCACATGCTAATACAGACATCTATAAAATGTTATTTTAATTTCACAGGACTTTTTTTTATTAAGATGTAAGTTGAGATGACTAGAAAAGTTAAGTTGATTTGACAAAAAAATTAGGCAAGATTGTTTTGACATTTTAAATATAATTGCAAAGTAGTTCTAAATGTTTACCTTTAAAGCTAAAAACACATTGCACTGTGCTGAATCTGTCAAAGTATTTACTTAAGAATGCACAGATGGTTAGACAACTCACTAAGAAACATGGGAAAGGCATGTACACTCAGAACACACACACACACACACACACACACACACACACACACACACACACACACACACACACACACACACACACACACACAAACACTGACAAAGTGATGAAGGTCTATCTGTGAATAAGCCAGGCTTTACACAGTGGCTCCACCTTTCATCATGTCTCTGGTCTTTCAGATCTCAGTATGGCTGCATGAACATAATTAAAATAAACCATTGACTTCTTCTATCTTCGTTAGCTTCAAATTGCCTTCTCAAAAAAAAAAATAAATAAATAAAATAAATCTTTTACATATGCATTAGAAACGTTATAACAAATAATTGTTTTGCAGTTTTAATACCCTGACTATTCCAAACCGCAGTGAATCTTAAAACCAGTTATCTTTCCATGCCTAGTGTACACTCATACAGTTAAAGTCAAATATTTTCCAGATCATGTTTAAATAAGCAAGGATTTTTTCGTAGTATTTCCCATAATGTTTTTCCATCTGAAAAAAGTATTTTTTTTTTCGGCAAAAATAAAGCAGTTTATATATATATATATTTTTTTAAACAATTTTAGTATCCTGAAATAAATCTAGTAAATTTCATGTACTGTCAGCATGGAAGAGTTAAAAGAAATCAGTTTTTTGGAATTAGTTATTAAAATTATTATGTTTAGAAATGTGCTTAAAAAAACAGAAAATGGTGGAAAATTTTAAATAATTAGAATTTAACAGGAGAGCTAATAGCAGGAGGACTCCAGTTTTATTTAATGGTTATGTTCATGGTTATGAGTTTGGTTACCAAACATCTTTAGAAGCAGAAGAATAATGCATTTAAATTTAAACAAATAATTACAAACAAATATCACAAACTACACAATTTCAACCAAATGTATGTTTTTTTGTTTTGTTTATGTTTCTCTTGATTTTTCCTGTTTGTTAAAATTTAATTTAATGTTTTTCCCACAACATTAATTGGGTGTATGAATGTTTGCACTGTGAACTAGATTAGTTCCAGTTTTGTCCTTGGAAACACTGAAAAAAAATTAATTTCTGCAAAATTATTGCAAACAGCTCACATTTGTTGAATTTAAACAAACAAATTAAATGCAGTGATGTTCAATTTAATCTGTTTTGTTTAAATTCAGCCCAAATAAATTGTTTAGAAACATTTAACTTGAAAGCATTTAGTAAATCCAAGCAATCATCTTTGAATTATTTATTGCAGTGTACTGACTAATCGAACGTATATACTATACACAAATATATCATGGTAAAGCCTCCTATAGAAAATATACATGTAAAAATCTGTGAGGGGTGTACTCATTTATGCCAATCACGTTATTTATCTATTTATTATTAATTATTATTTGTTTATTTTAGAATATGCACTAAGCATATACTGGTAAATCTGTGAACAGCCTTTTTTTAGGTGCTTACTTGCTGGTTCATTTGATCAAACCCCCGACCAGCTCGGTTGTAAATCGTGCAGCAACTGTGTCGGGATCTGCCACCCACTGAGCCACTGCAGCATGCAGAGAATGGGCACGTCGCATGCCAGCAAAGCAGGAACTCAATAGGCCTGTATGTCCCTCATGGGTCAGCTGGTGAAAGGGTGTGTGTATGTGTGTGTGTGTGTTGGGGCAGGGGGAGAGGGGAACTTGTAGGGATCACATCCTTAAGCCCCCATTTCAGGGGCCAACGCCTCGTTTGTGGTAACCTGATCTCTCTCTCTCTCTCTCTCTCTCTCTCTCTCTCTCTCTCTCTCTCTCTCTCTCTGTGTGTATGTGCGTGTGAGTGTGTGTGCGTGTGTGTTAATGCTAAATGCTCCTCTTGAAGCCAAGACAGTGGTTTTGTCAATATTTAAACAGTGAAGTTCAAGTCTAATTAAGGCGAGACACTCATTCAGTATTTTTCAAGCACCTGTCAGTTTTCAGATTCAGGGCTTTTTTTTCCACATTCAGTGTTTTTGTCAATTTGTACAACATAAAAACATTTTAAAAAATCACACTTTTTAATGTTTTATCATCAACTTGTTTATTAAAGTTTATCACACTTGATCAGCTTGATTCTGTAGATTACAATACATATTTTTATAGAAATTTTTTTAAAAAGACAAAGCTATAAATCTCCACTTCAGCAACAACTTTTTTTAATCAATCAATCAATCTTTTTTTTTTTTTTTGGTTTATTAAGTTTATCTCAGGTCAGACAAATTAATCTATCTATCTATCTATCTATCTATCTATCTATCTATCTATCTATCTATCTATCTATCTATCTATCTATCTATCTATCTATCTATCTATCTATCTATCTATCTATCTATCTATCTATCTATCTATCTATCTATCTATCTATTATATATATATATATATATATATATATATATATTTACACACAGTAAATAAGTATATAAATAATAATGTAAAATACCACATATACATATATATATATATATATATATATATATATATATATATATATATATATATATATATATATATATATATATATATATATATATATGTATATGTATGTGTGTGTGTGCGTGTGTGTGTATAAAGATAACAAAAATAGGAATAATAATAAAAAATAAATAAATAAATAAACAAATAATTCAAGGAAAAGAAAAAAGAAAGCAATTAGGATATAGATGTCTCCTTAAAGAGGAAAGGGGCTCCAGAATTTCTGGAATGGTTCTGGCTTTTGTTTTATTGTGAAGTGAATCTTTTCCGTTCTACTGTAAGAGCATGTAAGAAATCAAAAACCCATTGCCGATAATGAGGAGCTGCTGGCTTCCAATTCCAAATTATAAGTCAGCTAGCAAGTAAAGTTGCAATCAATCAATCAATTAATCAATCAATCAGTCAATCAATCAATCAATCAAGCAATGAAACAAAAATGTCGGCATGTCTTAATTAGTTGGTTTCAGATTTTTTTGCTAGAAATATATAAAGATTTGTGCTTATTTATTAAAGCAATGCATTATTTGTATAGTTTATTAATTAATATTTTTTTTATTATTTGGAGTAGTTTAAAAATGTTATTGATTACATCATTTAGAAAAATTACTGTAAAACCACAGATTTTTTGATCAATCAATCAATCAATCAGTGAAACAAGAACGTCGAACTTGACTTAATTTGATTGATGTTCAGATTTGTGTGCCAGAACTATTTACAAATTTGTGCATAATTAAACAAACAATGCCTCATTATTTCTAAACATGCCATTTTAAAACACTTGTAATATAAAAAAAAATCCTTAATTACATGATTCAGGAAATCACTGTAAAACCACAGATTTTTCCATCAATCAATCAATCAATCAATCAATCAATCAATCAATCAATCAATCAATCAATCATTCATTTAATCAATCGATGAAACAAGAATGTAAAGCCTGACTTAATTCACTTGATGTTGAGAGTTTTGTGCTAGAAATATTTACAAATTTGTGCATATTTAATAAAACACTGCCTCATTTGTATTTCTACACATCATTTTAAAACACTTGTAATATAGAAAATGTTTATATTTGCAAAAACGTAATGAATCATCTAAAATAATCATAGTGATGCCGTAACTATTAGTTATTTTTATAGCCTATTACCCACAGTGTCTTGCCTTAAGCATTCAAATGAATATTAAGTTAAAAGTAAAACGCATCAATTGATTGTTGTTGATGTCATTTTAAAGCACATTATGTTAAATACTGTCAGAGATACAAGGCAAACTGATGAGGTGATGGTGTTTTCTTGGCAGTCGCTCCACGCTCTGCTTTTAACCAGACAGAGGGAGCTCAGCTTTTCTGCCAACCGTGTTCGGTGTCCATAGCAACGTCTAAATGATGTCTGCATAATCAAAGAGATTAAACGGAAACAAAGGTGTGGCCTGAGTGTGATTGGGCGGTGAGGAGCATGTTTACATAACACTGATCAAACACTCCTCTCTGTTCCTCACAACAAGCAGTGCAGACACAACAACTGTCAGATCAATCAGCAGGTGAACACTAAAACATGCTGTGTTGTTTGAGCTGCAATTTAGTTCAAATATAATTAGCATTATTTTAAATTACATTTTTAACCAATCCGTTTGTCCATATTAACAACAACACACATTAATATCAGTGCTGTTAGAATGTACAGTATATGTTATGTATATGAATATATGTATGTAATATGTATACTGTATATAATACTATATGTTCACTGTGTCACTCCAAAGGTTAGCAAAAATTTTAAATCAGATTTTTCCAGTTTTCCTTAAAATAATCTTTAAAATATTTGATATTTATTTCTGATGGGGCGACACGTTGGCTCACTGGTTAGCATTGTCACGTCACTGCATGAATGTCATTGGTTCCCGGCCGGACCAGTTGGCATTTTTGTGTGGAGTTTGCTTGTTTCCTCCTTGTTGGTGTAGGTTTACTCCGGGTGCTCCGGACTCCACAGTCTAAAGACATGCGCTGTAGGTGAATTGAGTAACACTAAATTGGTAGTGTATCTGTAGTGAATGTGAGTGTATGGGTGTTTTCCTAGTACTGGGTTGCAGCTGAAAGGGCATCCGCTGTGTATAACATAAGCTGGACAAGTTGGTGGTTCCTTCTGCTGTAGCGACCTCTGATAAATAAAGGAAAATGAATGAATGAAGGAATGAATGAATGATTCTGATTATATAATCTACAGATTGTGCTATCTACTTTCTGTACTAACTAAATTGTAAATATTATTCTTATTGCATTTAAATTTAATATAGTAAATATTAATAAGACACAAAATATCCTAATAAAAATATGTATAAATATTTATTTAACATTTTAGGACTAATATCTATTCAAAATCATCGTTCCTTGTATTTGTTAATTATAAAAAGTATAATATAATTATGCTCACCAATGCTGCATTGATGTGAAGATTGAACAACTGATGTCAAACATTATGACAATTTAAACCGTTTCCTTTATATATATATATTGAAATAGGAAACCGTTTAAATGTTAATATTGAAATTGATATACATACATACATACATACATACATATATATATATCAATTTTAATGTTAAAATAATTCTTCGGAAATCATAATGATATAATTTGAACAGCAAAAATCTGCTCAATCTATTCAAATTTTTAACAATGTTGGTTTATATATTTATTTAATTAAATGCGATCTTGGTAAGCGCGACAGATTTGTTTTGAAAAATGTTGAAATTTAGATTTTTTTTTTTTTTTTTAAGTGAAATTATTTTATTAAATGAAGCCCAATTAATATGATTATTTTTTTATTATTGCAATAAAAATGTCACTTAGCAGATACATTTTTCCATTATTCCATGACTTACATCTTATTTTGTTTGTGGCCTGATAATGATGAATATCATTTTTTTATTATTATTATTTTTTTTTTGGGAAATGTAATGATTTCCATTCAATGGAACTTGAAAAAATATTTTAGGTTTATTTTTTTGTTTTTTTATATTATTGCAAGCATTTTTTTGTTACACCCATGCTTTATTTCCTATGTAATATTATTTGTGTGCGTCCTTATTTGACCATTATTTCTGTATAGAATTTGCACACTGTTTACTGTAGTATAATAAAATTATTACATAAACATACATAATTGCAATTTTAGAGAAATAAATGAATGACCTATTAAAGCGATTTAAAAATTACTATCTTTCTCACATTATCAACAGCATTGCTTTCCTTGCATTCCCTCTAGACTGACTATATATGCTACTTCATAATCTAAATCTTCTCACTCATTTAAACCTGTATATATTTATGAACACATGACTCTGAGCATATATACTTGAGACGTTGTACTCTGCGGTCGGCCCTATTTAGCACTTCCCTTCCCCCTTCATTGGTTCATTCTTACCCTCTCAACCCATGCAAAAACTCCCCCCGGTCTCAGTTCCTGTTCAGGCTGGTATCATCCATTCAATGCTACGCTAACCCAAGATGCATTAGCATGAGAAAGTGTCGGGTGCTGCCTGGTGGCCAGGGAGTCGCTGCAGACATCCAGCTGTCCATTCAGTCCAATTTCCCCCTCTCCGGCTGAATCAATCATGTTTACTCTGCCTTTTTTGATTTGCATTGTCACCACCACGCTCAAGACCCCCGTTTCTATTTCTGCCCGAATCCTATAGTCGCCCTTCCGCCATTACACCGGGGCACATGACTTCTGTTACCATCCGTCAGCGCTTGACAGCTCTTGGAGTGCTGATTTATCTAATTAGCAATCAATTAGCTTGTTACAACTGGATGCAATTACCTTTTACAGAGGGAGAGAGAGGAGGGCAGCTGGTGGAGGTAATAAATCCCGGTTAAGTGGAGCCACTCCCTCCCTCCCCTTTCCTCCTCTTCACAGGAGTGTCTGACAGAATTACAGGGCCAGAGCTGCAAACGCAAACACAGTCTCCAGGGGCTACTTTCTCCTCCTTTGCTAATGTGCCGAAATCCCACTTTAATGAATATTGGATGGCTGAAAAGAAAGAAAAGGGGGGGTGGAAATCGCCAGGCTTTTTAATAATAAGGCCAGATTTCCGCCCGTTATAATCCTTGACAAAGGCTGGGTTGTTTTACAGCTGCTCCCGACGCAGAGGTGTGTGAAGGGTCAGCGAATAATTTTCTGCATGGTTTGAAGCCATTAGGAGTGACCGGTGACTAAATACGTAGCACCCCTCTCGCTGTGAAGTGCTGAACATGACCGTAAATAGACAGGTCTGAGGTTTTTTTTTGAAGGATTGCTGATGATACTAGCTGAATGTCTCTGTTTTGTTTTATCTGGTTTTATCCAGTGATAAAGTATGCAAGCATTAAGCATATGATCAACATTAGTTTTGGCAATAGTTTGATTTCTAGGGTTGTCTGTTTGTCAGAACAGTATGGGCCAATGTCAATTAAATCGCATGATGCTAATGGCACAAGTTTATTATGGCGCTTTTTACAATAATTATTGTTTTAAAGCAGTTTTACAAAAGATGCACTTTATTGCATTAATTAAAGTTAAATTAAGTTAAACTCAACCCGGGCTCATTGTGGAAACGTAGCCCCGCGGACGTTTCTGCGGACCGCGATTTACGTCCCAGGAGGTACATATTCGAGTGGTTTTTGTTTTCGCGGATCCGCGAGAGGCCGGCTCCTCCTTCTCCTCCTCCAGGGCCTCCGCTTCGCCGACGCAACGCTGTGAGCTAAGCGGACAAACTGGTTGCATCGGGAAAGCCCTCCACTCGGAGGCGAGCTGACGGCTGGCGAGCGCGAAGAGGAGGGGCGGAGTGGCGCCACACCGCCCCGCAGCGTTCGCTCGAAAAAAACTAAACGGGGCCTTACGTACCTCCGGCCACGTCAATCGCGGTCTCCAGAAACGTCCGCGGGGCTACGTTTCCAGAATAAGCTTGGGTTGGTTAAACTTACAATTAGATGAAAGTTATTATATATAAACATGCAGTTTTATACACTCTCAGAAATAAAGGTACGCAAGCTGTCACTGGGGTAGTACCAGTGGTGGAAAGAGATAAAAATCATACTTAAGTAAAAGTTTCATTTCTTGCCTAAAAATGTAGTGCAAGTAGAGTAAAATTATCTGTTGTAAATATATGTCAACATATGAGTAAAAAGTAGACTGTTCAAAAGTGCTCAAGAGTAGTGAGTATTACACTGTGAAAGGCTGATTTGTTTACATGTAATTTGTGAATGGGTGTAAACGTAACATTCTGTAGTGCATCTAGTTATTGTCCAGTAGGCATAATATTAGGTTATATTTAGGTTGTGATGTCAGGTGACCAAAATTTAATGTCTAGCCAGTGTCTAAGGACAACGTTATTTTGATGTCCAATAACGACATCAAATTATGTTGATATTTGGTTGAATTTAAGTTGTGTTGGAAAGTGACCAAAATCCAACGTTGAGCCAACATCTTAAACCAGCGTCATTTTGATGTCAAATACTGACATTTATTCGTCAGGAATGGCAACCAAAATGCAACGTCTAATAGACGTCATAGTGGTATTGTCTACACAACGTCAAGCTGTAACATCATTAGATGTTAATATTTGGTTAATTTTAGGTTGGACATTGTACAGTGGTGTCGGCCTGACATTGGGTTCTGACGTCAATCTGATTTTCATTTCCAAACAAAATATTAACAAAACGTCCCCACGACGTTGGGGTACAATGTCAATCTGGCGACATGTTGATGTCTTGTGCCTGCTAGGTGTTTAAGGCCATTTCGGTCATCATACAGTAATCATCTATCATCTTCTCATCAATGACATGCATCTAAACAGTCTCTAGGTCAATGCTAGTAAAGATTATGGAGATCTTCTTGGACACTTTAAATGCTTCCAAACATTTTGCTGCAATTATGAAGCGCACATGTCTTGAGGTAGTTCATTATGATACGATATGCCTTCTGTGTGCGATTTGATTGGACAGAAATTATAGGACAGATTTTTGTAATATCCATAGACAAGTAGTAACTGGTTGAAGGAAAGTACCAAATGTACAAAAGGTACAAATTTGTACCTAAAAGGTCCATATTAATACATCTAGGGTACATATTAGTACCAAAAAAGTAAAAAAGTGTTCCTCTTAAAATGTGTAGGTAGTACAGGGGTGGCCAACCCTGTTCCTGGAGAGCCACCTTCCTGCAGATTTCAGTTGCAATCCATATTAAACACACCTGAACCAATTAATTAGGACCTGAACACCACATGATAATTACAGGCAGGTGTGTTTGATATGGGTTGATACTGAAATCTGCAGGAAGGTGGTTCTCCAGGAACAGGGTTGGCCACCCCTGTACTAGTATATACTTATGAGGTGCCAATATGGACCCTTCAAGTACAAATGTGTACCTTTTGAAAAGCTACCACCCTAGCGGCAGCTCGTGTACCTTTAATTCTGAGAGTGTATCATATAGGTGGTGTGCGTGTTTAATGAAGTGAATTTGTGTATTAAGAAGTCCTCAATGGTAGGCATTATCTGTTTATATGTGTAATTCTCAAAGTTCTTAATGGTACAGTAGACATCATCTCTTCATATGTGTAGTCCCTAAAGTCCTTGGTAGTTAGCATCATCTCTTCACATGTGTAATCCTTGATGGTTTGCATCAATAAATGAAATCATGGACTTCACCTTAAACCCCTTCATCATGCATTCAAAATCAAGAAAAACATTGTCGTACTTCAATATTTTTAGTAAATCATACCTCAGAACTTAAATCATATCTTGTTAGTAACTTCTCATGAGTGAATGCACATTTTTTTTTAAGTTTTGATTGTTATTGTGTTTTTACCATGTTATTACTAGATTTATATTAGCCAGAAAAAAACAATGAAATTGTATTGCACTGAAAATGCTTATTACACATTAACCACACAAAAACAACTGAGATGAAAACAAAAAAAAGCATGAAAACAATATTGACATTTCTTAGAAATCCTGAGAATTAACAGTTTTACTGGACCTACAGTATATGAAATGTATTTAGTTTGCCAATAGTTTGATTTTCTGGGGTTGGAGACTGTCTGTCTGTAGGGGACAATGACGGTTAAATCTGATGATGCTATTGGCACTAAAATTCAATTCCATTCTGTTCAAATGTATTTGTACCACTTTTTACAATAGTTATTGTTTCAAAGCAGCTTTACAAAAGGTGTACACTGTTGCATAACAATCAAATTAAGCTAAAGTTACAATCAGATAAACATTATTATATATAGCATGCAATTTTTATTAAATACAAATCTGCAGTTTTATATCATATAGGTGATGTCTATGTGTACATGTTAAATGAAGTGTATTTGTGTATTAAGTGTATGTGTAGTCCTGGAAGTCCTCAATGGTAGGCATCATCAGTTCATGTGCAATCCTCGATGATTGGCATCAAAAAATGAAATGATGCATCTCACCTTTAACCCTCATTGTGTATTCAAAATTGAGGAAAACATCCTTGTATATCCATATTTTTAGTAACTCATACCTCAGAACCTAAAGCATATCTTGTTAGTAACTTCTCATTAATGAGCGAATGCAATTTTTTTGAAAGTGATTGTTATTGTGTTTTTACCATGTTATTACTGGATTAGCATATTAGCAAAAAAAAAAAAAAAAACATTGACATTGTATTTTTTTAAATTGCTAATTACACATTAACCACACAAAAACAACTGAGATGGGGGAAAAAACAGGAAAACAATATTTTAATATTTCTTAGATATTTTGAGAATTTGCAATTTTATCTTCACTGGACCTACAGTATATGACATTTGATTAGCTTTGCCAATAGTTCGATTTCTTGGGTTGGAGACTGTCTGTTTGTCAGACCAGTAGGAGCCAATGTCAGTTAAATCTGATGATGATGATGATGATGATGATGATGATGATGATGATGAAGATGATGGCACTGAAATTATGGACTTCAGCTTTAACCTTCATCATGCATTCAAAATAGAGAAAAACAGCCTCGTAATTCAACTTTTTTTTTTAATCGTACCTCAAAATAATATCTTGTTAGTATCTTCTTATTAATGAGTGAAAACAATATTTTGAAAGATTTGATTGTTATTGCGTTTTTACCATGTTATTGCTAGATTTACAGAATATTAGCCAGAAAAATCATTGAAATTGTTAAAAACAAGCAAATAGTACATTAACCAGATAAAACAGATGAAAACAAAAAGCAAGAGAGCAATATTTACTTTTCTTAGAAATCCTGAGAATTACTAGTTTTATCTTCATTAGACCTAAATGAAATTTAACTCAAATCTTTTAAACATATATAACTCATGGTTGATTAAAACTACTTAGATTAACCATATTTATAAAATAGCACACTAACATTGAAACAACAAACATGTTTACTAGAACTTTTATGTTAAGCTGCTCTGACACAATCTACATTGTAAAAGCACTATAGAAATAAAGATGAATTTAACTGAATTGAATGTTACTAAATTAACAAATGCAACATTTCAAGTTTGCTTCACTTCTTATTGTCTGCACAATGATGTGTGTTTTAAAGGTCTTAAAGTTTTAAAAAAACAGGTATATAAAGAGGGTTGATGGAACTGTTTGTCGCCCCTAAAAATAATTTGCTGATCCCAATGCTGTCCCCTGACTTTTGCTTTCCTCTTTAAGAAAAGATAGAAGACATTTTTGAAGAATATATTAAAAAATATTTTTCTAAGCTGAAAATTAAACATATTATTTGAGTGTTTCATAAGAAGAAAAAATACTTTGTATGCTGACACTTCTTTCTAATAATTGTGACATTCACTGGCATTGTACGATTTAAAAAAAAGTTTGCATATGCAGTTCAAGTCAGAATTAATAGCCCCCTGTATATTTTCCCCCAATTTAACAGAAATACGATTTTATAAACATAATAGTTTTAATAACTCATCTCTAATAACTGATTAAATAATAACTTATATTAAAGCTTAAAGTGATATTTAAATGATTAACTAGATTAATTAGGTTAACTAAACAGCTTAGGGTAATTAGGCAAGCTATTGTATAATGATAGTTTGTTCTGTAGACTATCAAATAATATATATAGCTTAAAGGGGGCTAATAATATTGACCTTAAAGTGTTTTTTTATTATTAAAAACTGCTTTTATTCTAGCTAAAATAAAACAAATAAGACTTTCTCCAGAAGAAAAAATATTGGATTATTATGGAAAATATTTGAAAAAGAAAATCATTTTACTTTAAAACTTTACGCAAATAGATTGACATTCATTGAATGAACAAGACACTGAGACTTTCTCACAAATATCCTCCTGGTTTTTTTTTTTTTTTTTTTTTTTTTTTTTGAGAAGAAATTCAAACACATGAGCAAATGATTAAAAAACAATTATTTTAACTCTCCCTTCAATGCACCCATTCAACACGTGTAAGATCCCCATTACAACTGAATTATGGTCTAAACCTAAACTGAGAACGTCTGATCTTCCTGTTAGCAGTCTTAATTTCTTTGATTGATATGCTCATTACTGCCACAGGTCTCGACAGCAGGAGTTCAGCTTAACCCTGATTGAAGGTGAAAGGAGAGGAAGTCTTAAAGGCTAATAAGAGAGAAGGGTCATATTCCTGAGCATGTCGTCGGTATTAAACAGGCTTGGTTATCATTTAAAGGTCATATCCATGTATATGGTAAAATGTAGAATCATTTAAAGTTCATTTGAAGCGCACACACAGAATTTATCCATATGAATAAATTAAAATTAGATTCACATCTGTGGTAGACTTCTCTGTAATTATATTTATACATTTGATAGGCACATGAAGGCTGAGAAATGACCTTGGCTTTGCCACTTACGTAAACCAGTGAAATTATTTGCCTTTACACAGTTGTTTTTGTATATTTGTAAATGTTTTGCAATATTAGTGAGAATAGAAGAAGACACTTGTTTTTCTGGATTTACTGGATTTCGTATGATGAGTACAATTTTTATATATTTGTTTTATTCTATAAAAATCTGACATTTTGTCTGCATTTCAAATAAAAATTAGATAATTTAGATGTTTTTTATTCAGAAAATTACAATTAATTGAAGAACAAACACTTTCATTTGTTGTGGTTGAAAATGTAAAAAATCTTTATTAAAATATTATCATTTTAAAAAATTGGAACATTCAAAATTTCTTGACTATTATTATGTTACAACTATTGTATTGTCTTGTTATTTTTGGCATTGTCTTGTTATTTTTGTTTTATGTAAAAACCCTTTAAATAAACTTTTTTAGTAAAAAAATGAAACATTAATTTCTTAATAACACTTATGTTAAAATTTTGGTATTATGTTGTTATTTTTGGTTATTTTATATAAAAATCGTTTAAGATATTACCCTAAAATTTGGAACAATAATTTCTTACCTATTTGTATGTTAAAACTTTGGTAGTGTATTGTTATTGTTGGTTATTTTGTGTAAAAAAATCCTTTAAATGAAAAAAATATCAGCATTTAAAAACAATATTATGTTAAAACATTGATATTGTGTTGTCATTTTTGTTATGTTATGTATAAACCCTTTAAATAAAATATTAGTAATAAAATTAAACATACATTTTTTTAATATTACTTTTGTTAAAACTTTGGTATTGTGTTGTTATTTTTGGTAAATTTTGTGTAAAAAAATCCTTTAAATAAAAATATTAGCATTTAAAACATGAATTTCTGAACTGTTATGTTAAAACTTTGGTATCGTGTTGTTATTTTTGGTTATTTCATGTAAAAAATCATTTAAAATATTAGCATAAAAAATGAAACATTAATTTCCTATAAATTCCTATAAAATATTGGTATTAAAAAATATATTGTTCACAAAAGTCATCAGAAGACAAACACATAACTATAAAATATAACTCTAGATAAAGTGAAAATCTCCAAATAATACTTTGGATGTGATATATTATTATACAAATCTGGCATTGTTTATACTTCAAATGAAATTGGCCCTGTAATTTCCCATAAAGCCCCTTAACTCCCTGTAAATACATGGTAAAAAAAAAAGTACATCTTTAACATGAACATTTCTTGCACATTGCAAAAACACATGGCTCTAATTAACATTAAAAACAAGAATAATACCAACATTTGCATTTTTACAATTATTTTCTAAAACATGAATTAATTTTATTTATTCATTCATTCATTTTCTTGTCAGCTTTATTAATCTGGGGTCGCCACAGCAGAATGAACCACCAACTTATCCAGTATATGTTTAGCTCTTCCAGCTGCAACCCATCACTGGGGAACACCCATACACTGTTATTCGCACACATACACATACTCTACGAACAATTTTAGCTTACCCAATTCACCTGTACCGCATGTCTTTGGACTTGTGGAGGAGACCGAGGTAGCAGAGGCTCGAACCAGCGAACTTCTTGCTGTGAGGCGACAGCACCTACTTCGCCAACGCGTCGCCCATTAATTTGTTTAGTTTTTACCATTTTTTTTTGAAGCTCAGACATTAAATGAACTGACTTTAAATGAACAAAATCTACAAAACAACATCTGAAAAAAAAACATTGTCAAGGTCTTACTGACACCTGAAATATGGCTGTACAGTAGGCTTAAGAAATACAGATTGCCATCCACTGTGGATATAGATCTAGCTAACCTCATATATGGACTCGGCCCGTAATGCTGA
This sequence comes from Danio rerio, assembly GCF_052040795.2. Classification (NCBI taxonomy): domain Eukaryota; kingdom Metazoa; phylum Chordata; class Actinopteri; order Cypriniformes; family Danionidae; genus Danio; species Danio rerio. Next base: position 9,013,865 of record NC_141021.1, on the reverse strand, counting down.
TGAAACTGAACAATGTTTTTCCTCATGCAATGTCTATATGATTCCAGATTAGCTTTAGCAAGCTCCATAAGGCGAAAATAAAGAGTCTGCAGCGCTTGATGCCTTTCACTTTGCTTTCTCCCCTATTCAATGAGAGGTTTATTTTCACCACCGCTCAAAGAAAAGACTATCTGTTTAATCCTTCTCTGCAGCTTAGCCGCGGCCCATGAAATGAATCTTAAATCCAGGTATAGGTATTGGTATAAATATCTCTTTTTTCCCCCTTGCTTGTGTACTCCGCCGCCACATTCGGGATAACAATAGTGGCGTCTGACAAGGCAAGGTTAATCCTATATGCTTGCGTATTATGCAGGGTCAAACTCCATATCGCACGTTTGCCGTGTCATTAATTTCCAAACCTGCGGCCCGGGGTCCCTGGGCACACAATGACTCGCTACATTAGCTAAATGGCCAGCAGTCTGTAGTTCGTAATGAGATGAGTCGCTAGCATGGTCGCTCGTTCATCATCCTGCTCGCTCCAATACAAGTGTTCTTTTATCTAGTTTCTCTCAGAGCTGATGTCATCACAGTGGACATTAATCAGCTGTCAGGGGAACCAGGGACTCCCATAATGCCCTATTAGCAGCCCTGTTCCAAAATCATTACCTGCAAATGAATGACCAGAGATTGGCCATGATGACCACTCCAGAGTCCCGAACAGGACCGAACAGACACCTGCAGTTGAATATGGGTGGGAGATGATTCGGGGACTGTTTTGTTGCTAGCTTCATGTCAAATATCGTGATGCTTTGTGATGTTAAGCAATAGAAGAGGTCAGATTATGTAGTAATGCAAGGTTCAGACTACTTAAAATTAGCCAATTTTAGGGAAACACATTTGATGTGAGGAGTTTTGTGGATTTATAAAGGATAACTTGCTCATTTTGTGTCTGATAGTTTCATGGTGGATGGCAACCGACATGGGATGCTTCATAATGTCGCAACAGATATTTCAGCATTTTTACTGCTTTGCATTCTCCACATCTGACCAATAGGAACACTGAAGCTCTTTCAAATATGTGATATTGTTAAAGAGAGATAGTAGGGGCTTCTGCACTAGAGGAACCTTACCACAGTTCCTAGAACTTCAGGTGGAATTAAGCACTTTTTGGTGTGCTTGCACAGCAAGGGAACGATTTTAGCCCTTAGAACGCCATTTGGGAAAACTAAATTAGCTCCTATACACAAAAAAAAATAAAAATAAATTAAAAATTGATTGATTGGATTTACTATTTTTTAAGGAAAGTGGCTGCTGAATTTAAACAAACAAATTAAGTGGATCATGCTAATTTTAATTTGTTTGTTTAACCCTCTACGGCATGGTGGGCAACAAACCAGTTTTTTGGCCCACAAAAAAATATATTTTTTTAATTACAAACTCAAAAAAAAAAAGTCTAATAATAAGTTGGTGACCAATTCAATTTGAGGTGGGTGAGTATTTGTCCCAACGCAATCTCACGCAATTCGTAACTTTTTGATTTAGTGGCTAATTTGTAATTCATACAATCTAATTTGTACGATTTCATATGATTTGTTTATCACCCAATGACGGTTGGGGTTAGGGGTGGGGTTGGGTGCCACGCCTCCTTTTTAAAATTGTACATTTTCACACGAGTGAACTTGTACAAATTAGCCACTAAACTGACGAAACGTAAAATACTTACGTTTCCTCGTGAGATCAGGCTGATTTGTGCTGTCCTCTGGGGGCAAAAGAGCAATTTTTGGACCATAGCTAGCTTGAGCACACTGCTAGCAGAATGTAAGATAGAATTGATTTTTTAACATATTTAAATTTAATTATCTTGATGTTTAAAATGTGTGTGAAATGCTTGGATATGTGAAGAAGCATATTTGATTGGGAAAAGACATGTTTTGTTATTATCTATATACTAAAATGATAGTTTGTCATTTGTTTCCTCGGGGCAACATTGTGCAGTTAGACCACTTTTGTAAAAACAATAACATTCTTTGGAAGGAAATGTCCAGAAATTGATATTTATGACTATATTATATATTTTTGTTTTACTTTAAACTATTACTCAAAGGAAATTAATGTTGAAATATTTGATAGAGGTAAAGAACATTGAGCAGTTAGGCTCATTCCTTCCGACAGCAAGCTTGAAGAGTCACATTAGCTGTGTTTCCATTTAAAGATGTGAATTTTAAAAAGCCACAGTTTTGCACAGTTCATCTTTAACCCTGATAAAACAAAACCTGATTAAACTAATTTACCTCTTCAGGCTTGTCTGAAACCTACAGGCAAGTGTGTTGAAGCAGGGTAGGAACTAAACGCAGCAGGGCTGTGGCCCTTAAGGAACTGAGTTTGATGTGCATCTGGATTCAGCCCGTATTATATGTTGTAATAATATTTACAACTCTTCCTTAATAAATTACAATACATGATGTAGTATGATTCTTGTGTTCTTGTGATCTTAATTGTTTGGCGACGTCACCGACCAGAGCAAAAGATGACAGTAACGCACCAATTGTTTTCGACCACCGAAAAACAGTAAGAAGAAGAAATCGTCATTCCCTTTATCATATGGATTTACTCTCATCGGCTAGACATCGGCCGCACAACTCAGTGCCATCACTTATTGATCTGCAATCGGTAAATGTAGCTTGTGTTGGCACTACTGCGCTACTTTACTAATAAAATAGCTTCGCTACTGAAAAGCTTTTTGATTTAGAGATTAGTGATGCTACCGCCACGCTACTGAGAAATGTAGTTAAGCTAGTAGCATCACACCCAACACTGTTATTAAGATGGCTTTGGCCAGAGGATTCCTGAATTTCGCAAATCGATAACTTTGTGAGTCATAATATATCATTGGAAATGAAAGGGTGTGTTTTAATTTCTGTTCACTCACGATAACGACAAAAAACTATTTGCTTTTATATAACAAAGAAAGGCTATAGCTAACGTACCTGCAGATGCTTCCTCCGGTTTGACATTGAAGCCTTTGGTGTTAAAAGTATTTTAACGATTTTGGCAAATAAATTGTGCACTGATCTGCTATATATGTGCCCATCTTAGATTTCAGGGTGAAATTATTTTTAAATTTCCAGCAATTAAATTTTTATTACTCGCCATGGTGGCAGGCATGCCTGGTTGTAGTAGCCTAATGCTTTCAGTGGCAGAGAGGATTAACGAAACTGCTAGATGTGGTGCGCTGCAATCAAACTGGAAAACCAATCAAAAGCATCAGAATAGCACTGCTTTAATAAATGGCCTGAGCAGAAGGCATCCTGCATTTCAAAAACAGGCAAAGCAGCAGATTAATATTATTCAACATATTTGGATGTTTCCTCCGGGTGCTCCGGTTTCCCCCACAGTCCAAAGACATGCGGTACAGGTGAATTGGGTAGGCTAAATAGTCCGTTGTGTAAGAGTGTGTGTGTGAATGTGTTTGTGTGGATAATTCCCTGAGATGGGTTGCGGCTGGAAGGGCATCCGCTGTGTAAAAACTTGCTGGATAAGTTGGCGGTTCAATCCGCTGTGGCGACCCCGGATTAATAAAGTGACTAAGCCGACAAGAAAATGAATGATGAATGAATATTTGGGTGTAACCCCATTTCTAATCTTTAGCATTTTCAGTAGTAACTGCAATTTAATTACACATATTCTGAGTAAACTTAACGAATTACTTTTATTTTGTAATTAAATTACATAACGATGTTACATGTAACTAGTTACACTCCAACACAGTGCATAAATCTCCAGAAATTGTCACATATGCCATATATCACCGTCTTGATGATACCATGCATGTCATTAAATACGTCATCGTTGATTGGTCTGGAAGCAAAACATAGCCTGCTATTTTTCTTGTCCACAATACAACAAGCATATAGCGGTCAAGTCACATAATCCAACAGTGATTATCGTAACAGGCGACCATATTGTTTTGAATCCCGCATAGGAATTCGCCCACGATTATAAAGAGTTCCAAATGAATTCAGAGCATCCTGACTTAATAAAACATCAAACTATTGACGATTAAAATTCAACACTGACTTAACATTCCACGCAAAGATGTTTGGGCTACGGTTTGTTGTTTGTTCCCTTATTCTTGTCCTCAAACTATCCCTCAACTTTTGCCTCGCAGTCTCAAAGACACACATTTCTTTCAAGTGAGTCCCAAGGTTAGCGATGTCATTTCCTGTCTTTTAAAGGGAATGTCATCGGCACTACAAATAGAATGCAGCAGGGGGAAAAAAAGCCTTTCCCATGAAGCTCACAGAAGGCTAAATAATTGTACATATTGTCAGATATTTCTCCTTTGGGACCGCATGAATGAGGAGACATTAATGTGAGGACCCTTGCCTCCTTTCTCTCTTCCATTCGGAGCATCTATTTCAATAAGGCGGCCATATGTCGAGCTCCTCCGACACCGCGCACCAGCAAAAGTGATTACTGTGGTTAATAGGTGTCACCAGTCTATTGTAAAGGACATAATTACTGGGGGTCAAGTATCGTATTAATCAAATGCCATTTTGCCAATTCATCGGTGTCACTGGCCCCAGTTGCTTTCAATGTGTCTGCTCGTCCTCTCATGTGTTTCAATTAAACTCCAGATGAGCTCACGGACATTAGCAAAGATTGACATTATATTGGACAAAAAGTAAGCAAATTTGTTCCCACATGAACACTATTTGGAGGTGATAATCAATAACTCTGCATGAAGACGTTGCATAATCTATCATAACAAAGAGAACGAATGAACAAAATAGCCTTGATGGTATTAAAATGGCAAAAAGATAATAAATAAAGCAGCTAAATAATTACCCAAATAAAAAACAGTAAATCATCTAAGGCCTCCGTGACGTTTATATGCTGATGCCGTGGTGTTCCTCGTTTGCATCCATTCATCTCAGCCAAATCCCGTTTGTGCTGTATTTAAGAGGCTGATATCAGATTAATACCCCCATTAAGCGAATGAGAGGATCCATTTGCATAGATGGGAAGAAATATGCAGATAAAGACGGGACAGCCCATGGTAATGTAGGGGGTGGGGCAGGGAGAAATCTAGCCGGATAATATAGCTGAGCACTATTCAAGGCTGGGAAGGAGCTGTCAGTCACATTTGATTTCCCTTTTTTTGTGTGTGTCATGTAATATGCTGGTATCTGTTAGACATGAATGGGTCATTTCAGATGGTCAGTTAGTCAGTTTTGGAATGGAATAATTTTTTGGGGTTAAAAGCTTGTATGAGAAAACATTACAACTTATAAAAGCACATTGGCAGTGTTTGAGAAACTCACTCATATTGAAATATTAAATGTGCTAATTAAATATTCAGTTCACCTATAGCGCATGTCTTTGAACTGAGGTGAAAACCTGAGCATTGGAAACCATTGGAAACCCACGCCAACATGATAAGAACATGCTAACTCTGCACAGAAATGCCAACTGGCCCAGCCAGGACTCAAACCAGCGACCCTCTTGCTGTGAGGCGACGGTGCAAACCACTGATCCTAAACCAGATATAGTTTACCATAAAATTTTCTTGCCACAAGAACAGCCATAGAAGCTGGCATGGTGTTATAAATAAATAAATACACATCAAAATAATTCAGTGCTAACCACTGAGCCACCATGCCATGCCTCATTTTTAATTACTTGAAATTTAATTAAAAGCAAATAGTATTATCATCTATTATTTCCTATAAGTGAATAATAGCATTGTAAAATTTTTCAGCACAGGCTCATTCTGAAAACGTAGTCCCGCGGACGTTTCTGGAGACCATGAATTATGTAGCCGGACGTACATATGGCCGCATTTAATTTTTTAAGTGAACACTACGGGGTGGTATGACGCTGTTCCCTTTGGCGTTTACCGGCTGACTTCGGTGTGTAGGGCTTTCCCGCCGCAACCAGTTTGTTCTGATAGCTTGTCGTGTACGTCGGTGGACTTGAGATGCAGAGGGGCGTTGACCACGACGATGACCGGGTTCGAGTCCGGGAAAGATCGGTTCCAGAAATCAGGAAAGACATAAACAGAATCCAAAAAATAAACCGAATGAGTGAACAACAGGGTGAGAATTTGGTAAAATCCGAAAACGTGGTAAAAATCAGATGAGGGGTTTTCTTTTTCTCAACGGCTTTTGTAAACTGTCGGTTGGGTTTAGGGAAGTAAGTGGGTGGGCGGGTCAATGGGTAAAATTGGTTGGGTTTAGGGAAGTAAGAGGGTGAGTCAGTCGATTGGCTGGTCGCCCAGTCAATCATTCAGTCGGTCGACAGTGGCCTCTGGTGGGTTTACGCGAGAACAGCATGGGCGCGAATGGCACTCACGAGAGATATTTGAAATGGAAAAAAAGCGCACACAGCGGCCTCTCGCAGATTTGCAAAAACTTCCTTTAAAAAAATACCTCCCGGGACGTATTTTGCGGTCTCTAGAATCATCCATGGGACTACGTTTTCAGAATGAGCCTGGGTTGAAATTTTTACATAATATATCTTCGACACTGAATCCAGCAGGTACAGGACATCTAAACAATGTCAGATTGACATCGGACCCAAACATGGTTTGACGTTGCATGTTCTTTGGAAATGAAAATCGGGTTGACGTCAGAACTCAACATCGGACTGTTGTAAGATAGAAGTTGCATTTTGGTTAATTTCCAACGCAGCCTAAAAACAACCAAATATCAACATCTAATGATGTTACAGCTTGATGTTGTGTGGACGTTACCATTATGACGTCTATCAGACGTTGGATTTTAGTTACCATACCTGACAAATAAATGTCAGTATTTGACGTCAACATGACGTTGGTTTAAGATCATGTTGTGACGTTGGATTTTGGTCACTTTTCAACAGATACTAAAATCATTGCAGGTGGGCCCACACATTTGGTGCTCCACAGATAATAGTCCATTCCCATCAGACACACAATGCCATAAGATGTTAGTGATATGTTATATTAGGGTCACCAGCATCTAAGTACAATGTTATTTTATGTCCAATAATGACCGCGTGAAGTGGTGATTGGGGGAGATACTGTGCTTATGATTGTGCAAAGAGAATGGGGGGTTAGTGATTTATCTATGCCACTGACTATTCTTGTATTGTTTATCTTAGTTTTACAAAACTTTTAAGTAATCATTTGCTTCCTATGCAAATCATATGCTAATTTCATTAGCATTAAATACCTTTGGCCTGTGCAAGTGCTGCATATCTAAATGTTTGTGCTTTACAGAAGCACCACAACTCCTCAACAAATAGATGCCAAGAAAAAATGCTGCTTTTATCTTCACCCTAATATAAATTTATTTCTCACACTGCTTGGTGAAATGAAAAATAGCACGACGTGGTTGGGTGAGCTGTCTGAAAATAAAAAAAAAGCCCAAAAAGCAAGCGAAACCATTTTTATTCATAACATTTTTCTCTCCCATATGTTTCTAACTTCCCCCCATTTCTCTCTCTCAAGCTTATAAATTCTCATTCTTCCTCATTTAGAAGTCATTTTCCTTTTCTGTCACCTACTTTGTTCTCACTCCGTCTTCTCCTTGGATCTGCCGCTGTTTGTATAAATTACCATTCATTGCAGCGTCGCTAAAGCATAAGTGGTCTGCTGTCCCGTGTCAGTAGCTTGCCTCGCCATGCATGGCAGAGAAGCGAACCCTTAAACGAAACAAAAGTATCGCATGGGAGCTTGAGGAGGAGTCGCTGTTGCAGATGACACAAACACGCCGCCAAACGTTCTCCCTCGTAATCAGCCAATAAGGCGGAGAGATGCGAACACGGCAAGAACAGCTTTACCATTCCAGCTGACTGGTGGCGAGCCAAGAGCGCAGTGGTGTTCAAATGGCAACACTCACTCAACACCTGTTCTCACCACCTGGCTAACACAACCTAGGCCATGGGAGTGTGTCAATGACGGCAGTAGGGGAGAGCGAATATGAGAGAGAGAAGGAGAACGTGTGTGTGTGTGTGTGTATGTGTGTGTGTGTTATTCTGAGAGGCAATATGTGTGTGTGTGTGTGTCTAACGATAAAGGTAGACCTATCTGCGGCCCCTTTCAAACAGTCCAGGATCATTTGCATGTTGTAATTGGATTGTGTGGAGTGCCAGCTTTGCCGTGTATTGTAATGAGGCACGTTTTTGTTTAGCTCTTTTATTCACTGGAAAGAGGCTCCTTATTATCAAGCCATTTTTTTTTTCTCTTTTTGCAGTCGGCGCCTAGCTATTTCATAGACTGCTGTGTAGTAAGTTGTAGACCTGGAGCTACTTTGTCAATTCAATGCATTCATTGTTCGTTCAGAAGTACAGAAGGGAAGGAGAAATTAGCATTAAATGAGAAAGTTTCACACTTTTTTTAAGGAAACTGAACAGCGTTTGACTGAATTTATATTTAAGCTGACACTTTTATCCAAAGGCCACACATGCGATGCAGTAATCATACAGTATATATTTTTTAGAAATTTGTTGATTGGCTGGTAATCAAAGCTAAATGATTGGGTTTACTCTGCTGTGTGTGTTAAAGAAATGGTGTAAAGCGGTCTTTGTGCATGCATTTAGACCACATTTATACTGTAAACCAATACTTATTTAGAACTATTTAAATAACTCTAAATTATTATCTGTAAAACATTTATTTCCTATTAAGTTGCATTGTTATATTGATTTTAAACTGTATTTATTAGAGAAGATAATATCTGACAAAATCAATCATTGTTATCAGTCAATAATAATCAGGCCAATTATATCTTTCCTGTGTCAAAAAAAAGAGTAGATTTCACACTTTATTTGAAGAAAAATGCAATTAGCGTTCGTGAATTTACATTTAAGCAGACATTTTTTATAAGATGGCCGATGAGTGAAATTTTTGAAAGTGGTATTAAAACCATTTAATCATGGGAACTAACAATACAGCACCTTACAAGCTGTACTTTATATAAAGAACCACAGGAAAGAAAGAAAGAAAGAAAGAAAGAAAGAAAGAAAGAAAGAAAGAAAGAAAGAAAGAAAGAAAGAAAGAAAGAAAGAAAGAAAGAAAGAAAGCAGTGACTGCTGCTGACTCTTTAAATATAGTGGGTTTGGTGTATTGTGTCACAAATCAATGATGCTAGAAGTGCAGATTCTCTTGGACCAGTTGGTGTTCACCAGTGTGTGTAAAAAATCTTATCTTACTTAATAATCTTACCCAAAGTGGTACTAAAAACTGACCAGGTACTACTGTAGGTACAGAATGCATGTGAAAAAGCCCAAAAAGTGAACTGTACTGAACCGAACCACACCAGTCCATGCAGTGTAAAATGCCTTAAAGGGATAATTCACCCAAAAATGAAAATTCTGCCATCTCGAAACATACTTTGACTTTCTTTCTGTTGTTCAACACAAAAAATGATGGTCCCATAGACTTCCATAATATTTTTTTTCCATATAATAGTCAATGGGTGCCAGCAACCAGCATTCTTCAAAATATATATTCTTTTGTGTCTTTACAGAAGAAAGAATCACATAAAGCTTTAAAACCACATGAGGAAGATTATATGATTAGGTAATTTTCATGTTTGGGCAAACAATCCCTTGAAGATGTTTCTGTATTACTGCTAGGGTATTGTGGTGACTCTGGTATGTCTGCACATTTGTTTTATTTCCATTTTGTCATCCACAAGGTAACACAAATAAGCCAGACTGGCAAAAAATATAAAAGTGCAGCTCTTCTTGATCATTTCTACAGTGTAAGGTATTATTCATGTTTTCAACACAAATGGTGTGGGATTGATTATGCACCAGAAGCTCTTATTCCTAAGGATGAACAACAGCGATACTTGCCTAAGCAAACACCACTAAATAGTACCTTCTGTCAGAGCAAAACATTCGAATTGCATTATAGTTTTAGGGAATGCTTTTCAAAACTGTACAGCTTCCTGTGGCGCACTGTTTTTGCTTTGGCTACCAGCAGCGATTACCGCAACCCCCCTACCCCCCCCCCCCCCCCCCCCCAAGCACAGCCTGCCCGCTGTCACTGAGGAGCAGTTATTGATCTGTTGTATTGGGAACAGAGGGGACAAGCAGATTGGGACGATTTTCCACCCACCAGCAGTGCTGAATGCTAAGCAGAACTCTGGCCGTGAGCCAGGATATCTCCAAGAGTGAGCAATACTCAGGAGGAAACAGATTTTCGGCATGTTTTTGAACATATTGCCAAACAGACTGCATTTCTGAGAGGACACTGACCTTTTGACATCTTCTTGAAGACACGTGTCTCTAAAGTACACAGTGCTATAAGGAAATACATTCTCTTTACCACTCAAAATGTTCATTCTTATCTTTTTGTTTTCATAGTTTTTCAATTTAAAAAATGCACTTCATGTTTCCAGTGCAATATCGATCCTAAAAAATCAATATTTATTTGTGAAGTCCTTCTAGCGTTCGACTGTTTGCTAATTGTGAAAAATGGAAGATGTTATTTGAAGCGGATCAATGTTTTGTGGTTCTAACTTGACATAACATGCTTGGGCAAGATCCAAACATGGAGTTATTGCATCCTGTTGAGAGCTAGATTGAGTCAAACACAATTTGAGATGTTTTACATCACTAATAAACATGCAGGCAGATTATGTTGCTGTCTGCAGTCCTGGAATAGACTTTATTAGCATCACCAGCAACCCAGAGGAAAATATTATTGCTTAAAGGTTGGCCTTTCAGGGGAGATGTAATGGAGATCTCAGTCACTGTCAGCTTTGTGAGAGACGTTTCTCCTGAAAGTCCTTATAGATCACATAAAAATAGTTATAAAGGAGAACATGGACATTTTTGAAGTACTGAAAGAATTTGACTTTGGTAAAACTGAATACAGTCTAAAAGGTTAAGAAATAAATCAGGTATTTCTTTCTGAAAATGTTTCTGCAATTTTAGAAAAGTATTCTGATTGTGCTTTCTTAGATATTTTCTTTCATGTAGTGTGTAATGTGGCTGTTTGTGGATGTCAATCATCTACAAAGTCCCAGCATTACTTGTTAAATGTGCCATTTAACAGTCACAAGAGTGACTTACAAAAGAGGATACAAAAGCACTTCAAATCACCTTATGTCAAGTCTAATGACAAGACCAAAGGATGGTTTATACTTCTGCATCGAGTAATCGGCGTGACCCACGGCGCCTGCCTTGTGCATAGTCATGCATTTACACTTCTGCATGCTGTTTGTGTTGCTCTGCAATAACACTTCTGAAATACTAGCTGGCAGTAGGTGTTTATGTTCCTGTGTGTAATGTTTCTTCACTGGTGTCACATTAGGGTCCAGGAAAAGGAATTGAATTTGAATTTAAATATGCAATTTAACCACCAAATAATCTGTTACAAATTATATTATAGATTTTTCTTATAATTTCCAAATCAAAAGGTCTGACTAGTTTGTCAAGTACCTATGATGAAAATCATCTTTTGTAAGCTGTTTGGACAGAACTGTGTAGGTATAGTGTGTCCACAGTCATATTGGGGTGATATAAAGACTATAAGTCTCTTTTTTTTTATTTCCTGACGTTAAAATGAGATCCAAATCCCTCTCATTTTGAGGCTGACTGCAACATGACGTAGGAGTGCGGTTCTCCACCAATATGTTTGACAGCCTCGTATTAATAAATCTCCTTAATAATGTATACAATCATATCAGCAAGACAGGACGTGCACAAATCAACTGGGATTAAAAGATTTGTTCAGCTCGTTGTGAACATCAATCATCATTAAATGTGATCAAGAATGAGTTTCAGAAGTTTAAAACATTTTTAGGACAGTGCATGTTTGTAATAAAGTAAGTTAAAGATGGAAAAATTGCTATTTAATTCATCACCACAGCTGTGTGTCGATACAATTATAAAATAAGACGCTTCAGTCCCGGTATGTGGACCCTAAATCAGGCTTATTTTGTACATTAACATAACAGATATCCATACAGCATTGGAGATTAATGTGTATCCTATTACATTTGCTTGCAAAAACAGTGCAAGGTTAATCCTGTGTGTTTGGGTGTGCGCGAACTTTGTATTGACATAGTGTGACTCATCGTTGCAGAAAGGCTTGAATTAACTCCACAACAAATACATCAAATAATCATTGGGAAAGTTCTTATTATTTCTCACCAATGTTAGACTACATGAGATCTGCTTCCTTCATTTCAGTTACTGTGCTGTTTATCTGACGCTGCAAGAGATGAAGACACACTCTAACAGGCACGTGGGAACGATGGGCAGGGAGAACTAGCTCATTTGCATTAAAGGCACAGGCCACAAATACAGCAACAATATGTTAAGGGCTGAACATTCCAATATCCTGAAAGGTATAATAAATAATCTGATGGGTTTTTTATTTTTAGCTGAAACTTTACAGACACATTCTGGAAACACAAAAGAAGTATCTTAAATCTTGAAAAAGGGATAAAATAGGTGCTCTTTAAATAAAAAAATTAATTAAATACAAAATAAACAGAAAAAGTACAGTAATTATACACAAACAAACAGATATGAAAGTACAAGTTTTTTTAAAATAAAAAAGACCAGGTTACATTTTAATTTAAGGTGCATTTTTACTATTAACAAACCATTAACTTTTAGCTCAATAAAGTACTAATTTGCTGCATATGAATAGTTAATAGGTTAATAGTGTAGGTATTCGGTAGAATCAGGGATGTAGAATAAGATCGTACTTTGTAAGCACTAACAAACAGTTCATATTTTATTATTTGGTCGGTAATAAGTAGCAGTTAATAGTGGAAATTGGAACTAGAGTGTTACCGCTTATGAAAGCTCCTCTCATTCTGCATGATAGTTTGAAACTCACACTCGCAGAGGCCACTTTTATATATTTCTCTGTGTGAGTAAGTGCATGTCTGTGTGCACATGTGTCATATGTGTGTGTGTATGTGTTCCTGTGTCTACCTCTATGTATGTGTGTGAGTGTGTGTGTTGTGTCAGCAGTGTTCCCTCATCTCTCCTGAGTCGTACTGGGAAGAGCTGACAACTGGATAATAGCTTTTTACTTTTCCACAGCACAGACCTGCCACTTTAATGTGAGTATAATTCATTATTCAAATAGAGAGGTGGGGTGCGATGTGCAGGAGAGAGACAGGAGGAGCATTACAATAGCATAATTACATTATATTTTATTATTGACTTTATGCAAAGGTTGCAAGGATCCTGAAATGAGAGCGGTAAAGGATTATTCCTCTTTCGGTGGAGGATGAGTACGCGCATGAAGAACAGGGAGCCATTTATGCATATGGCCATCCATTATCAAAATTTAGCAATATGAAAAATGAGCCTGCCTCCCCATGACTACAATTAAAACAGTAAATACCACTTTTGAAATAAGCACAGTTTTTGATCACCTCATGTATTTGGTTAAACTTTAATATTTTCATTTTGTTCTATTGCATCATCCTAAGGTTTTGAAGACATCATATCCTTTTGTCTAAACTTTCGGCCACACTTTATTTTAATGTACTATTCACGCTATTACAAAACTATTAACTAAGACTGTGAACTCAACAAATTAGTAATTAGCTGCTTATTAGTTATTAAAAAAGAAGTTAGAATTAAGATTAAGATTAGGGATAAATTAATACTATCTTTCATTTATTCATTCTCTTTTCAGCTTAGTCCCTTTATTAATCAGGGGTCACCACAGTGGAATGAACCACCAACATATCCAGCAACCAGAGGAAACCCACACGAAAATGGGGAGAAGATGCAAACTACGCACTGAAATGCCCACTGACCCAGTCGAGGCTTGAACCAGCGACCTTCTTGCTGTGACATCGCTACCCACTGAGTCACCACACTGCCCTAAATTGATACTGCTGGTCACTGGTCAAATGCCAACTGACCCATCTGTCCCGGCTGGGTCAGTTGGCATTTCTGTGTGAAGTTTGCATGTTCTCCTCGTGTTTGTATGGATTTCCTCCAGGTGCTCCAGTTTCCCCCACAGTCAAAACACATGCGCTACAGGTGAATTGAATAAACTAAATTGTTCGGAGTGTATGTGTGTGAATGAGTGTGTATGGATGTTTCCTAGTACTGGGTTGCAGCTTGAAGGGCATCTGCTGTGTTAAACATATTCTGGATAAGTTGGAGGTTCATTCCACTGTGGTAACCCCTGATGAATAAAGGGACTAACCTGAAGGAAAATGAATGAATGATAGAATAAAGTTTGATCTTATTCTATATCCCTTTCACCAGGCTGGCTATGGGCCTGCTGCCTATAATAGGCATGCATCCTGACCTGACGTGCTTTCCATCCATCCATCCATCCATCCATCCATCCTGTCCAGTCTATCTATCTATCTATCTATCTATCTATCTATCTATCTATCTATCTGTCTGTCTGTCTGTCTGTCTGTCTGTCTGTCTGTCTGTCTGTCCGTCCGTCCGTCCGTCCGTCCGTCCGTCCGTCCGTCCGTCCGTCCGTCCGTCCGTCCGTCCGTCCGTCCGTCCGTCCGTCCGTCCGTCCGTCCGTCCGTCCGTCCGTCTGTTCATCCATGCATCCATCCATCCATCCATCTAATGTTATAAAGCAGTAGTTAATCGTTACTTAATCTAAAGTTTTACCAGAATTTTTATTTCAAATAATTAACTATGGTAACATATTTTCTTCAGTAAATCTCATAATTGTTTGTTATCGTAAATTATACTTTTTAATGTAAGTAATTAATTTATTTTGTTTTAAACTACAGTCCCAAATCAGAAAAAGTTGGGAAGGTATGAAATATCAAATAATTAAAAAAAATACTATGACTGGTATTTCAATGCTGACAATATGAACAGAAAATATCATGTTTTGTCTGGTCAACTTCATTTCATTTGGAAATATCCATCCTTTCTTTCCTGTCATTCAGACCTGAAACACATTCTAAAAAAAGTTGGGACAGAAGAAGTTTATGGCTAGTAATCAGGTAAATTGGTTAAATGATGTGATTTAAAACATGATTGTAGATATGATTTGGTACAAAAGCAGCATCCAAAAAAGGTCTAGTCCTTCAGGAGCGATAGAACTTGCTCTTCTGTAAAGGCACCAATAATGCTGAAAAGTACATAGAGCCTTTGGAGCATTTTTTGGAGAGATTTTATGTTGCCTTATTTAACAGGGACACCCATGCATGTATCAACAAGACAATGCCAAACCACATTTTGCACACATTACAAAGTCCTGACTGTGAAAGAAGAGAATACAGGTACTTGACTGGCCTGTCTGCAGTCCTGACCTGTCTCCAACAAAGAATGTGTGGTGAATTTTGATGCACAAAATGCGACAATGAATATACTGTTGTCCATCTTAAGACGAGTTAGCAGGAAGAATGGAACATATTTACACCTGAAACACTTCATTACTTGTTGTCTTTAGTCCCTAAACATCTTTTCAGTGTTCTGCAACATTACAAAATGGTAAATGCTTTACTGTTCCAACTTTTTTGAAATGTGTTACAAGAACCAAAATTGAAATACGTGTTTATTTTGAAATAAAAATAACGAGGAACACATTAAAAAATGTTTGTTGTGTTGTCTGCATTGAAATAAAAGTCAAAGTAAATTTAGAAATCACTACTTTCTTTTTTTTGTTGTTGCGTTTTCCATACTGTCCCAACTTTTTCTGAATTGGAATTGTATTTTATATTCTAATATTTGCTCATTTTTTTATGAAATGCAATGCTGCCGTGCAATGAGGACATCAGCATGCAAACAACAACAAATGAAAGGGTCTACATAATTTTACACTAAGCATATCCATAACAATATGAATTACAGATGAACTTTACAAGCACCAGGCCCTGAATGCTGATAGCATAATGAACAAATGCAATGTGAAGTATAGGAGTAATTGTAGATGCCTTTTTTGTAACACAGCTAACTTAATGAAGGCAGTGGAGTGAGCCAAGAGATGGACCTTCATGTGAAAATCATTACATCTTTTTTAGATTCACATGTAACATGATGTCGCATGAACAAGTCTAGAGTCACTTGACTTTGCTTTGTTGTCACTAACGTCACTGACAGATGAATGTTTGTTCCAATCCAGGGGTCACCAAACTTGTTCCTGGTTTGCCGGTGTCCCTGCAGGGTTTAGCTCCAACTTTCCTCAACACACCTGCCTGGTTGTTTCGAGTATAAAGATCTTGATTAGCTTGTTCAGGTGTGTTTGATTAGGGTTGGAGCTAAAATCTGCAAGACACCGGCCCTCCAGGAACAAGTTTGGTGACCCCTGTTCTAGATGTCAACAAGTTAAACAATCCTAAACAGCTTTCCGATAAAACCTTTTCATACACACCATGTCAAGATGGTGACGATTGAAATCATGAATATGTATATGTTGACTGTACCAAGAAA
>NC_141021.1:8610000-8697500 GCF_052040795.2 Danio rerio | reverse complement strand
AACAGTTCTGTCTGGTTCTTGAATCTGATTGGCTGTGCAATATTTTGTCAGTAACATCACACAAAGGCTTCTTCACCTTCCACCTTTGTGTATTACTCCACCCACATACAGTCAGCAACAAGCAGAGAGACACTACAGTTTGACAAATATTACTGCTGTTAGACAACATAATGTACCTTTGAGGCTTTTTTAGTCGAGAATGTAGTTGTTTCAAGTTTTAACTTAATCTATTTGTGTTGGGAAAACATGAAGTAATTTTGTGGGATCCAGCAATTTTTTCACAGTGCAATCACAATGGTATAGAAATAGAGTTTTCAAAATCACAATAATCAAGCACTGTTTTCATGATAATGAACATTTGAAACAGTTACACTACCACCAGAAAATTTGCAGTGGTTGACCCAATCGGTAATTGTGACAAAGCTATTTTGTTTGTTGTGTTCCACACTTCTATTTTCTTCAGAAAATTCTAATAAACAAATAAATAAACATTTACTGTATTATTTACTGTTTTATTATTTATCAAAATAAATGTGTTCCACACATTATTATGTGACTTTCAATCGTCGATAAATGCAGAAAATGCATCATGTTTAAACTGATTATTTGTACAGTCCCAATTCGTTCATCCAAAATTCGGTGACATTCTTCAATCTGCAATAAACTCTTATTCTATAAGTGGATTCTGAGATTCCGTCCAATGTTTTCCGCATCACCGAAATCACAGGCCCTTTATATATTGGCTTTGGCATTTACTTGATCCTAATTTCTTAATTTCATTCAATTTCCCCTCCAATCTGACACGTTAAACAAATGGAAAGCAATAAAAGTGGATTCAGGGGAGAATATTGCATTCTCTGAGGTGTTATAATTGTTATGTTGAATCAAATCATAAACGGCGGCTCCCAGTCAAATCTGATTACGCCAAACAGATCTAATCTGGGTCTCTTTCCACTTCTTAGTGGAATTGACTGTGCCAAAACAAATTGAGCGTGAGTGCATAAAGAGAGCTGGATAATGAAGTGACAGCTAGTACGCGACAAATCTACTGCATCAGTTATGATTTGGCTATAGCTTTTCATATCTCGCCGCATTAGCAACTTGCCAAATCATACGCAATAAAGGGATAAAAATAACAATTTTGTACTCATTTAATCACCCTTCACTTTTTCCAAACCACTTTTAACATTTTTATTTAGTCATTTAGCACTGACTATTAATCTTAAATGTAACTGGAAAACAATCTAAAGACACAACTGGAGTGATGCTAAGATCATTTAAGAAATCTTTTGCATGAAAATTAATTTTATTATAATGAAAATCTATAAACAATTCAATAAAATACAAAAAAGATGTTTGTGTGATCTGTTGTGTGTTGTCTTAGACCCAACTCATGGCCGAGAATTAGGTTTAGTCTCCACTTCCCTTTCTAATCTGCAATTGCCTCTCTGGTTCTACCGCTCACTGTATTACAAAAAAAAAAATAAAATAAAATTGTTGCTCTTATAGTTGTGTAAATTATTTTCTTGTCCTCATTTGTAAGTCGCTTTGGATAAAAGCGTCTGCTAAATGACTAAATGTAAATTCATTCATTCATTCATTCATTTTCTTGTCGGCTTACTCCCTTTATTAATCCAGGGTCGCCCCAGCGGAATGAACCGCCAACTTATCCAGCAAGTTTTTACACAGCGATGCCCTTCCAGCCGCAACCCATCTCTGGGAAACTAAATGTAAATGTAAATATAAAACAGAGTGTGTGTGTGTGTGTGTGTGGATGAGTGTGTATGGGTGTTTCCCAGTACTGGGTTGCAGCTGGAAGGAAATGTGGTGCTTTAAACATTTGCTGAAATAGTTGGCAGTTCATTCCGCTGTGATGACCTCTCAAATAGACACTAAGCCCAAGGAAAATGAATGGATGAAAATGATAAGTACGTTTAAATTTCTGAGAGTGTGTCCTGGCTTTATCTTTTTGAATCCAAATAAATATATTTTTACCAATGTTGAAAACTGCTAACCCCTGGCATCCATAATACCCCCCCCCCCCCGCCCCCAATGGCTACCTGTTTCCAGCTTTCTTTAAATATCTTCTTTTGTGCACAACAGATAAAAAATAAATACCTCATAAACATTTGAAACCACTTGAGTGAATGAGTAAATTTACATTTCTGGCTGAACTACAGGATCTTTAACTGGAGTACATGAATAAGATCTCTTCAGAAATTACGACACACAGTATGAACAGCTTGTAAAGTCTTGCAAATATGACTCACATTTGACCATGACCATGTAGACATCTATGGTGCAGATGGGCGGCTGAGGCAAACGCTCGCCTTTCTCCAGGATGTCTGGAATCTCCCGTGTGGGAATCCCGTCGTAAGGCTTTCCTCCAAATGTCATCAGCTCCCAGATAGTCACTCCTGAGTCAAACACATGAGCAATATTCAAAGCTCACTGATTGTTCTGACAGACAGTTGAGGTCAACATTATTAGCCCTCCTGTGATTCCACCCCCCCCCCCCCTCACACACACACACACAAAGCAAAGATTTTTTCACAGTATTTCCTATAATATTTTTTCTTCTAAAGAAAGGCTTATTTGTTTTATTTCGGCCAGAATAAAAGCAGTTTTAATTTAAAAAAAAAATCATTTTAAGGTATTATTAAAATAATATACTATTAGCCCCCTTAAGCAATATTTTATTTTGATTGTCTTCAGAACAAACCACGATTTGTACAATAACTTGCTTAATTACCCTAACTTGCCTTATAAACCTAGTTAAGCTGAATACTAGTGTCTTGAAAATATGTAGTAAAATATTATGTACTGTCATCATGGCAAAAATAAAATACATTTCCCATTAGAAATTAATTATTAAAATTCTCATGTTTAGAAATGTGTTAAAAAAAATCTTCTTTTCTGTTAAACAGAAATTAAGGTAAAATATGCAGGGGGCCAATAATTTAGGAGGGCGAATAATCCCAACTTCCAAGATTTTATGTAAAAGCTACAATTAATGTGTTCATTTACTTTAGATTTAAAGGGGTCATGATTTAAGAAATCAATAAACAAACCATCCCATGACTTTCAGAACTTGTCTGTGTCCAAAAGCTTTTTACTGAATCAAAGAGGCAAAACAGCTTGTTTTGAATTTCGCTTCAGTATGACATCATAGTTCATCTAAAGACCGCCTCTGCAGAAGATTGACAGCTGCTTCCACATCACTCCCTCCTTTGCCCCGCTGATTTGTTCACCCACTATTATTTAAGCAAGTGCAAAGACTTCTTGATTTAAAAATCTTTCTAAAATCATTTGCAATAAATAAATAAAATAAAATAAATAAGCAAAAAAAAAAATTAATAAAATAAAAATCAATAAAAATGATTTAATACATAAATAAATAAATAAATAAATATAAAATAAATTAATAAAAAATAAAAATATAACAAAATTAAATTAAAACAAATAAATAAATCTATACAAATAAAATAAACAAAAATAAATAAAAATAAACAAATACAAAAAATGTAATAAATAAATACATATAAAATAAAATAACAAAAAAAATTAACAAAAACAAATAAATGAATGAATGAATTAATAAATAAAATAAAAATAAACAAATATAATATACAAATAAAAATAAATAAATAAATATATTTATTTTCCTTCCTTACTAGCTATGTAACAACATACTTCATTTAGTAAAACTCACCGTAGCTCCATACATCACTCTGGTGTGTAAACTTCCTATAGTGAATACACTCCAGAGCCATCCACTTGATGGGCATCTAAGACCAAAATAAATAAATAAATAAATAAATATGTTTTATATTAAATTATGCAAAGAACAATTGCAACAAAGCAAATCAGAGCATTTTTTAACAACAAACGAAGCCTACAATAATGTGAAAAACACTTTAATTTGGAACAAGGTTGAATAACAAAAATGTTCATCATTAACCCTTTAACTGCCTGGTTGACCTTTTGTTTATAAATTATTATTAAAGAAAGATTGCTAATCAAAATAGAAATCATTTTCTATTTTTTATGATTGTCATTATTTTATCAACCAATTAATCACACAATATATATAACAATTGACTTATATAACCAACATAAACATTGACTTCCATAGTATTTGTTTGTCCTGCTATGGGTGTCATTGATTACAGATTGCTAACATTCTTCAAAAAATCTTATTTTGCGCTCAATAAAAAAAAGAAAAGAAAATAGAAATGTATAAAGGTTTTGAACCACTTGAGAGTAAAAAAAATATTGAGAATTTTTCTATTCCACTATAATTATATTGCTCATAATAGAGGCAGGAACACAATTTAAGTGCAATTTGTTTTCTTAGAGTGCAAGTTAAAGAGTTCCCAATGAGACCCAATGTCAACGTTCACTCACAAGGACTTTTAAATTAAACTTAAAAACTTGAAAACCTGATGCTGCTGATATTTTCCCTCCATAAATCATCTTTATTTCATGATTTACTTTTACCTTGTAGTGAGTTCTGATGTAGCGAATCCAATTAGTCAAATACAGATCATGTTTCAAACACTGACCTTGCCTTCATCCGCACTGTACTCCTTTTCATTGGTTTCCAGCAGTCGAGCGAGTCCAAAATCAGTGATCTTGATGTGGTTTGGAGATTTAACCAGCACATTGCGAGCCGCGAGGTCCCTGTGCACTAGCCGTCTCTCCTCCAGATACATCATACCCTGGCAGAGAACACAAGCTGACATTTCAGCCCATTTCATTCATTCATAAAGCTTTAAAAAATGTTACTAACTTGAACATTTCCTGCAATATGGAGAAAAAAGGTCTCAATCAAATATATGCAGTGTTACATGATACGTGCAAATTGTCACATTGTCAGAAGTCGATAAACAAAGTCAATTATGTTAACATAAATATACTGTGTGGTAAAGATTTTTGGCACAAATTCTCTTGAAGTTTTCTATATGAATATATGAACGAGTAAACATGGTGATGGCAACAATAATGATCGCTAGAATAACCCACATACAGTATATATCAGGAGTTTTCAGTCTCGATCCTCGAGGTCTGGTGTCTTGGAGATTGTAGCTCGAACCCAATCAGACACACCTGGGCTAGCTATAACCAAACTCTAGGTTTTCTTGAAACATCCTTGCATGTGTGTTGAGGCAAGTTGGAGCTAAAATCTGAAGGGCATCGGCAGGACATTGACAGTTTGAGAACCCCTGGTGTATATAAAAATATGTAAATTTTGTAAAAAAAAATGTATTTTTTAAGTTTCTAAATCAAATTACCTCTACAAGTCATTTTAAGTTGTTACATTCAACTTAAAACTGCTTGTATGACCTACAAGTCAAACATGGTTAACATATTTTAATCAGTAAAATGAATATAAAACAAATGTCATAACTTTGCATTTAGGTATACATATTCTAACACACACGGGTTGTAAATGTTGCAAAAACAAACCAATATTGGACTAGATTGAAAGTTATAATATTACAAATAAGCTATAATAATGATGTTTTAATACTGGCTAAAGTCATTTATAGTAATTTAATAATGTTTTGATGTGTTACAATAAAGCACCAATTTTGGATTTTGTTGATGGTAGCATTTTACTTCTCTATTTTCTAAGCCCTTATATCAGTCTTATATAAGGGCTTAAAATATGTACAGACAAGATGTGATGAAATGAAACAAAATGAAATAAATGAAATGAAACAGAACAAAAATAATAAAAATAAATAAAATGTTTTGATGTATGTTACAATAAAGCCTTAATTTTGGATTTTGTTGATGGTAGCATTTTATTAGTCTGTTTTTGTCTAATATTTCTACAAGTCTTATATAAGGTCATAAAATATCTTTGAAATGTACAGAACAAATGGAACGAAACAAAACAAAACGAAACAAAACTAAATTATATTAAACTACAATACGAAACAAAATGAAACATAATAAATTAAATAAAATTAAAATAATTAAATAATAATGATAAATAAATAATAATTAAATAAGTTACAATAAACCCCAATTTTGGATTTTGTTGATGGTAGCATTTTACTTGTTTATTGTTTAAGCCCTTATATCAGTCTCATATAAGGGCTTAAAATAGGTTTAAAATGTACAGGACAGAAAAGATGTGATAAAACAAAACTAAATTGAATAAAATGAAACTAAACTTAATCAAACAAAACAAAATTAATAAAATAAAATAAAATAAAAATAAAATAAAATGTTTTGATGTATGTTACAATAAAGCCCCAATTTTGGAATTTGTTGATGGTAGCATTTAATTTCTCTGTTTTTGCCTAATATTTCTATCAGTCTTATATAAGGTCATAAAATAAGTTTAAAATGTACAGGACAGATGGAACGAAACGAAACGAAATGAAACAACGATATGATACAATACGAAACAAAATGAAACATAATAAATAAAATAAAATAAAATAAAAATGTTTTGATGTAAGTTACAATAAAGTCCCAATTTTGGAATTAGGTTTACTATTTGGTCTATTTGGTCTATTTATATCCGTCTAATATAAGGGCTTAAAATATGTTTAACATGTGCAGAATAGACAAAACAAAAAACTAAATGAAAAAAAAAATAAAACAAAATAAAATAAAAAAATAATAAAATAAAACAAATAAAATAAAATGTAATGAAATAGAATAAAATAAAATAAAAATTAATAAAGCAAAATAAAATGATTAGTTCAAGGAGTTGCTAATAAAACATTTGGATATTTTCATACCTGGAAAAGAAATATGTGATTAAAGATTTTAATATCCTGCAGAAGTAAATAAAGCACAGTGGAGCTTGTAAATGCCCCCATCACATTCCCTCTCATAAAGACCACCACCATACAAATACATCAGGGACTTAAATATAGGTCTGTCAAATTAGATTCCCATCCTAAAGATAGACTGTAAATTAGCAGGACATCTAATCAAAGTTTAATAGCATCGCTTTATTTCTCTTTACCCATGCACACGTCCATTTTCTACAGAAGTTTGTCTATGATTTATGGATTTATGTTAATCTTCAGGTGAAATGCAACTTCATGTCCTGTGCTTCATGAGAGAAAGAAGTAAAATGAAAGACAACATCACGGCAAAAGAGCATCCAAGATGATGTTGAAGTGAAGCAGATGCTTGCACTGAACAAATAATTATAAAAAAATAATTACTACTTTTTACTTAATGTAATTTTCAATTTTCAGCACAATTAAACTATAACAAAAGAAATATCCTTCCAACAATGATTTAATAAAATGGGAAGTGTTGTTATGAAAGAAACTTAATTGCACGTTTTTCCACACATTTAAATGAGCACTAGAAATAATTAATATAATTTCTTTTCATTTATGCACACCTATTTAACAAATCAAATGAATAAACAACAGTACGGTGTAAAAATGGATTATGATTATCAATATTCAAAGAATCTACAAAAATACCTCTAAAAACTTATTCTAACTGACCTGAACTGTATTATCTGAAAAAAAAACATTCACAATTTTTTAAAATTATTTTAATATATGTAATGATTTTTTAGTTTTATTAAGTTTACAAATATACAAACATTTAGAGTCATGATGTAAATGAATCAGAGTTATAGAATAAATTAAATCAAATATTGAAGTGTTTACATTATATTAATCAAAAGAATCACATTTGCTTCTGAAATTTTATAATAATGATAATAATAATAATAATAGTAGTATTAATAATCGTAATATTAATAGTCATCATTTAAAAATAATGATATTAATAATAGTAATAAATAAACAATAAACAATAATATTATTAATAATAAAAACACATAAACAATAAATACTACTACTACTACTAATAATAATTAATAATAATAATAAATAAATAAATAAACAAACAATGAAAAATAAACTGTATTAAAACTGATATTAATATTATTAATAATAACAATAAAAATAGTAATAATAATAATAATAATAATAATAATAATAATAATAATAATAATAATAAATAAGTAAACAACAACAACAACAATAATATTAATAATAATAATAATAATAATAATAATAATAATAATAATAATAATAATGATAATAATAATAATAATAATAATAATAATAATAATAATAATAATAATAATAATAAATGAGTAAACAACAACAACAATAATAATATTAATAATAATAATAATAATAATAATAATAATAATAATAATAATAATAATAATAATAATAATAATAATAATAATAAATAGAAAATTTTTACCTAGTCTATTCTAATTTTAACATTCATTATATCATGCATAATGATGTCAGGACGAGCGACATCCCGACATCTTTTTTTTGTTGATTTCTTATTCAAGATCATTTCTCTTCTGTATTTCCAGCTTGTCGATCTGCCATTAAAACATTTAACCGAATACTTTTATTTATGAATCTGCTTGACAAATAATTGATGATTCTTCAACACGGAATATTCAACATATAATTAAACATCTTGTTACGCAATCATTTGAGGGCCTTTGGAAATCTATAGATCTAAGAAGTTTTTATTTTCATGCCCCATATGAACAAGCTTTTCTTAGGGGGACCTCCGTATTTATGTTTACAATGCTTACGAAGAATTTTATTTATGCAGAAAAAAAAAAATTTAATAAAAAATGACACTAGCAAAACATACAGGCTGTTCTGTTAATGGAAAAGCCTTCTTCATTTCTGCATGCAAAGCATCTTCCAAACCCCTTTACTAATTCATGGCTCTCATGTCATTTGCTGATGTTTTTCCATCTAGAAGACTTCGCTATGTCTAAACTTCAACAGCTGTCTGGGAATTTATGTGGACATACATGAGTCAGACAAGAGGGAAGTCTAAAACACTGTGGTAAAACACATTACATTTTATCTGTGATATGAAGAGAGACGGAACCATCCATCACAATGGCACAGCACACAGACACACACAGACACTGCAGCAGTATTGCTCAGTAACCACACACACTCTTTCTGTCTGAAATACAGTCACGCAGAGCGAAAACACAAAAGAAGAAACACAACATAGAAGATGGAATAGCCAGAAATTCATGCAGGACATAATAGCTTTTTTTGAAAACCTATTTAGCTGTTACTCAATACAAGCAACATAAAGAGCTTTTTATGTCAAGCACATGATAGTGGTGGCACATTTTATTATAGATACCTATACATACAGTACTGTGCAGCGGTGGCTCAGTGGTTAGCACTGTCGCCTCACAGCAAGAAGATCGCTGGTTCGAGTGCCTGCTGGGCCAATCAGCATTTCTGTGTGGAGTTTGCATCTTCTCACTTTGTTGGCGTGGGTTAGGGTTAGGGTTATATATTTCTTTTACAGTTTGTACCGTATGTTTAACAGTAAATTATTGGCAACCACATCTGCCCATCTGTCAGTCTCTATTTCAGAGGTCGCCACAGTGGAATAAATCGCCAACTATAACGGCATAGGTTTTACACAGCAGATGCCCTTCCAGCCGCAACCCAGCACTGGGAAACACCCATACACCCTCATTCACCCACACATTCACATTCATTCATTTACTTTTCGCTTAGTCCCTTTATTAATCTTGGGTCGCCATAGCAGAATGAATCACCCTCTTATGCAGCATATATTTTACACAGCTGATGCCTTCCAGCTGCAACCTCTCATTGGGAAACACCCATACACATTCATTCACGCACATACACTGCAGATAATTTAGCTAACCCAATTCACCTGTCCCGCATGTTTTTGGTTTTGTGTGGGGAAATCGGAAACCGTGTGTCTGGATTCCAATTTCACTTCATGACAGTGTATTTGACTACATGGAAGTGTATGTGACAAATAAAGGCCTTTGATTGATTGATTGATTTGCTGTGTAAAACATATGTTGGAATTGTTGGCGGTTCATTCCACTGTGGCGACCAAAGATAAATAAAGGACTAAGTCGTTGGAAAATGAAATGTAATGAATAATACAGGGCGATGCAGTGGCGCAGGTAGTGCTGTCGCCTCACAGCAAGAAGGTCGCTGGTTTGAGCCTCGGCTGGGTCAGTTGGCATTTCTGTATGGAGTTTGTATGTTCTCCCTGCGTTCGCGTGGGTTTCCTCCGGATGCTCAAGTTTCCCCCACACTCCAAAGACATGCGGTACAGGTGAATTGGGCAGGCAGAATTGTCTGTGGTGTATGTGCCTGTATGTGAATGAGTGTGTATGGATGTTTCCCAGAGATGGGTTGCAGCTGGAAGGGCATCCGCTGCGTAAAACATGTGCTGGATAAGTTGGTGGTTCATTCCGTTTAGCGACCCCAGATTAATAAAAGGGAATCAGTCGAAAAGAAAATGAATGAATGAATAAATGAATAATACAAATATTGCAATGCATATTAAAAATCAATAATAAAGTTTTATAATAATTTATTTGTGGAAATATATTACAAAATGTCTTCATAAAACAGGATCTTTACTTAATATCCTGATTATTTGTGGCATAGAGAAATCGATCATTTTGACTCATTCATTCATTTTCTTGTCGGCTTAGTCCCTTTTTAATCCGGGATCGCCACAGCGGAATGAACCGCCAACTAATCCAGCAAGTTTTTACGGAGCGGATGCCCTTCCAGCCGCAACCCATCTCTGGGAAACATTTACACACACATTCACACACACACACAAACTACGGACAATTTAGCCTACCCAATTCACCTGTACCGCATGTCTTTGGAATGTGGGGGAAACCGGAGCACCCGGAGGAAACCCATGCGAAGGCAGGGAGAACATGCAAACTCCACACAGAAACCCCAACTAAGTCGAGGTTCGAACCAGCGACCTTCTTGCTGTGAGGCGACAGCACTACCAACTGCGCCATTGCCTCACCCTGATCATTTTGACTCATACAATGTATTTCTAGCTGTTCCCACAAACACCCGTGCAACTTAAAACTGGTCCAGGGTCCCATACATCACTGTCTGCAGTTCACTTAACAATGAATAACAATAACCAATAACAAGAGTTTCTAAATCCTACATAATCCCTCTTTAAATGTAAATACAGTATTAAAAACACATACTTTAACTGTCTTCCTTTCCCTATTTAACATCCATGAGCACCCTTGCGTTACTTTAAACTGTTGATTAAGTACTTCTGCTGAGAAAACAAAAACTGTGAATTAGATCTTTATTAAGGCAAAACCTGCTATTGTCAGCAAAAGACATCCAAACATGTCCAAACACAGCATCCAACCCTCTAATCTCGAATCTTCCAATTTGAAGAAAGCTGGATCTACTGGAACTTAGCATTCAAAGGATGAGCTTTGCCGCTGCCGGCCCTTTAATGTTCCCATCCATACAGAAGCTCTCTATCCCAGCAAAGAGAAGGGCTAGGCAGTGAGAAGCAGCCCCTTTGTGCTTTCGCTTTCACTGAAGTCAGATTAAAGCAAGAGCAAACCCCGTCGAAAAGCTACCGGCGTTTAGTATTACAGGCTTCTTGCGGAGCGAGGAGCAGGTCCAAGCGTTGGCGTGACATGCATGTAAGCAGGCCAGCGTCCCTAACCTCTGCGCTCTTGTTTTTACATCTGCGTTACTAGAGGTTAAAGTTTCTCCCAACAAAAGAAGTAGAGGCTCCCGCTGTGCCCTATTACAACAGTTTCTAACCCCTGGCTTGGGAAATAACAAATATTAGACGTGCATGACCACTAGGGCTTAATTAAAAAGCGGAGCGAGAAGGCCGCATCCAGAAAGATGATGGCGGAGGAGTGTTTGAATCAAGTATAACATCGAATAACACATGTTGAAGGATGCATCCCAGGTCAGAGGGCAAGGCTGCTGTGGCGCAGTTATGAAGGTAATAAGACTGAACTTAGATATTCGGTCACAATGGCAGTTCAGAACAGCAGATTTGTATTGTTGATGCATGATGATATGGTACAAAAGTCACTGCTGAGAATTTTCATTTGTTCGTTTATTTTTTGCATTTACATTTACGAACATGTACGCAGTTGACTACCGAGAGTGATGTTTAGATGTTGTTAATAACTTTTCATGTTTATACCTTTCAGATTTCTAAAAATCCTTTCATTGTACTGATCCTAAGTTATATTTAAATTTTCTGAGATAATGAATTTGGGATTTTCATTAGTTGTCATCAAAATCATCAAGATTACAAGAAATAAACAACTGAAATATATTAGTCTGTGTGGAATGAATGTAATTTTATGACCAGTGCCAGTGTATATATATATATATTTATATAACAGGTTATCGCATCTGATTGGCTGATAGCTGTGTGATATTCTGCAATAACAGCACTCTATTACGGTTGCCGTATATTTGTTGTATTTTTGCCTCTCTTATTCTCTGTCAATTTTTTTCAATTCAATTCAATTTAATTCAATTCAATTGCACGACAAATGTTATAAATGTATAGCCAAAGCAGTTATAAATTGTACATAAAAAATAAATAAAAGAACATACATGTAAGAAATAATAAAACAGTAAACAGTAGTAGTAGTAAAAAAAAATGTATAGATATAATAATTAAATAAAATTATAAATAATATATAATATAATCCGATATATTATATTATTATCCAATATATCATATTATTATCCAATATATCATATTATTATTCAATATATCACATTGTCATTCAATATATCCTATTATTATCCAATATATCATATTATTTTTCAATATATCATATTATTATTCAATATATCATATTATTATTCAATATATCACATTGTTATTCAATATATCATATTATTATTCAATATATCATATTATTATTCAACATATCATATTATTATTCAATATATCATATTATTATTCAATATATCACATTGTTATTCAATATATCATATTACTATTCAATATATCATATTATTATTCAATATATCATATTATTATTCAATATATCACATTGTTATTCAATATATCATATTATTATTCAATATATCATATTACTATTCAATATATCATATTATTATTCAATATATCATATTATTATTCAATATATCACATTGTTATTCAATATATCATATTATTATTCAATATATCATATTATTATTCAACATATCATATTATTATTCAATATATCATATTATTATTCAATATATCACATTGTTATTCAATATATCATATTATTATTCAATATATCATATTATTATTCAACATATCATATTATTATTCAACATATCATATTATTATTCAATATATCATATTATTATTCAATATATCACATTGTTATTCAATATATCATATTACTATTCAATATATCATATTATTATTCAATATATCATATTATTATTCAATATATCACATTGTTATTCAATATATCATATTATTATTCAATATATCATATTACTATTCAATATATCATATTATTATTCAATATATCATATTATTATTCAATATATCACATTGTTATTCAATATATCATATTATTATTCAATATATCATATTATTATTCAACATATCATATTATTATTCAATATATCATATTATTATTCAATATATCACATTGTTATTCAATATATCATATTATTATTCAATATATCATATTATTATTCAATATATCATATTATTATTCAATATATCACATTGTTATTCAATATATCAAATAATTATTCAATCTCTCTCTCTCTCTCTCTCTCTCTCTCTCTCTCACACACTTTCTCTCTTTCTCCCAGGCTGTCATTTCTTTTAGTTCTGCCTTCGCAACAGCTGATTGGTCAGGAGGCCAGTCCATCATCATTGGTCGACAAGGCACGGGCATATAAAAATGACGCCAGGAAAATCAGAGGGAGCGCTTTTTCTCTTGATCTCGTTTTTTTTGTGTATTTTGCTGACATGATTTTGTTTTTTGTTGTTTTCGCTAAACTTACGTTTGGGTAAAATTATTTTGTATTGCTTTTGCCCATTTTTGATGCATCAGCTTTTTACAGTGCAATACTCAATACTCACTACTCTTGAGTACTTTTGAAAGGTTTACTTTTTACTCATGCTTTGAGTAGCATTTACAACAGATATTTTTCCTCTACTTGCACTACATTTTTCGGCAAGTAATGGTACTTTTACTTAAGTATGTATTTTCAGTAGTGTTTCCACCACTGGGTTTTAGTAACTATAACTTGGACTTTTTATTGAGTTTGTGATCTCATTTTATCTATAACACTGTAAGCTATAACATCGACTTGCCTTTTACTACAAAGACGCCATTTTCGCATGCAAGTAACATGGTAAGCATGGTCGAGCAATGTTTAAAATAGGTCTCCGGCAGAAACGGTGACATAAACAAATGAATAGCCATACATAATTCAACACTATTGTGTTGGTGGACTAAATGTGCTTGATGGGATATTTTTCTGTGGACTCTTACCTATCAAAATTAACCACAATGTACAGTAATGAATGCATGTGTGTGTTATTACATATCTAAAAAGCGTTTCCTGTACAACCTTACACAAACTCAGCACAAAATTTGGCAAATACATTCTAAGCTTCCCACTGAAAACAACTAGCTGCAATGGCTGCTTAAGGGTTGCAGCTTTAAACTGAAATTTTTTCAGGATTACTTGTGTTCATTTTGGTGTAATCTATTCATTAACATTGACATGTGGAAAAACGGCGCCTCAGAGAGTCCACATCGGGGTGCCGGCTATAGGGTTAATTATTAAACTAAAGGACATTAAAAAAGTTAAGCTTTCCTATGATCTACTGTATCACCTGCATGGGAAAAAGAGATTGATATTCAGACAGTCTTCGGCCCTACACTGCATATCTACACGTACAACAATGTTGTCAGTTTCCTTGATGTGTTACGGAGGAGGAGGATAACAGGACTACACACTGTCTGAAAAGCTGTAGTGCGTGGGCAGCACAGGAGGTTCATCAGACAACATGGTATAATTTGTGATAAATACACAGGAGCAGCTCTCCATCACACACCGGCGGAACAAAGACAATGATGACTAACTGTGTCACGATGCATGAAAAACATGATCTGTCTTTTATTCAGAGACTCAAAAATGCTGGAAGTTTGCAGATTGCTGGCCAAAGCAGATGCGTAAACATCATTTGTTATTTATGGAAACTCAAGATTGAGTCCGCTGCTTGTGTTGTACATGATCAATCTATTTTCCAAGCATCGACCATAAAAGTCCTTATAACCTTCATTCACCATGCATTTCTTTCTCACACACTTTTTAATTGTAGTAATGCTTTATTGTCATGGTAATGTTAACATACTTTCACAATCACTAGCAATCTAGCCTGGGCAGATTGCTGGAGAACTACACATCTGCCGATTTGATGAACTACAACTCCCACCATGCAGCTGACACACACCAGTTCCTGATTGCCCAAGATTACACACACACAACAGGAAGCTCAAAGTTTTTCTGCATGTCCTGACCATTCGCCTGTTACTTCGACAACACTTTGGATTACCTACATGCTCCTGTTTGTTCCTGTTTTGACCGTTGCCTGCTTGACGATTCTTAAAAAACAGCATTTGGATCCTCATTTCCGTTGTACCCTGACTAATTACACATACAATACTGCCAAAGCATTACACATGAAACGAATAATGATATATAATGATAATAAGTGGGTGATATACCAGTGTGAATGTGGATCGTTTTCAATCTAAAACACCATTTTAAAACTAAACCGTATAAGTGTAAACGGGGCCTTAGTACAGGATGAAGCTACAGAAGAGTATAATTTTAAATAGTTAAATTATTAAAACTCTTTTTTTATATATATATTTCAGCAAGACGCTAACGGTCTAATCTGATTCAACAATCTATGCTAAGCTAAAAACCACTAACAAACTTCAAGCCACTATACATTAATTTTTTCTTACTATGGTGGTGGAGGAACTTTGTTATCTTTTTGCTCCTCATAAAAGTCTGTTCCCTGCATGTTTATTACACATCAATTTTCTTATATTTGTCAAATATTGATATCGGATAAGATTCATGCCCCTTATGGTACAAAATCAACTTCTCTCATCACAGGGACAGCAACAACAAAAAATGCAAGTACGTTCTATTGGATTCTTTTCTCCGCATGGTTTCTATACACAGAGGTTGTAATATTTATCAAAGCAATACTTAAGATTCATCCCCATACAGGATAGGATCAACAACTTTTGAGCCATAACAACAACATCTCTCTCCATAGGAACGTATTCAGTGGGATATACTTACAGTATTCATTTATTTGTGCATTTGATTTCTATGATGAAAGGACCTCATAATGTTCTTGTAAATTTAACATATTTTCCAAAATTAAAGTATAGTGCATGCTAATACTACATTTCAGATTCTGATTCGAAATCGAATGCGACATGTCTTGCTCAAAATCACATCAGAGAAAACCCTGAAAATGGACGACGGCTCAATGCTGATCTGTTATGAAAGACTGAAAGAGAGATGTTCGCATAAAACTATTTATAGCCGGCTAAAACACACTTGACTAAATCCCCGGGCAATCCTATGAGACTGAAATCAGATGACTGAATGGAAAAACACATCCGCATAAAAATATTAGTATTATTTCAGCGCTGGAATCAAGATTTCTTCTTTTGCCCACATCTTCAAAAGCAAACATTACTAAATCATTCATGAGCACAGAGTCCCATCAGCGGCAGGCGGCTTGAATTAGCCCAGTTCACTCTAATCTGAGATAAGGACACCTCAGCTCTTTTCACAGTCCACCATCTTGAAATGAATGATCCAATCAGACTTCCAATCCTCTAAATCCAAACTCCATACATCTATTCGTGCAGCGGATACCTTGCAGTAATTGGAGGGTTTCTGAAGCTCTCCGCGTTTCCCAGAGTGATCAGGAGACTCAATGAAAGCACTTATTCAGCTTTAATTTAGCGATTGTTTGAGAGGTAACTGAGAAAAGTTGAATGGATGTATTTAAGAGTGCATGCTTTAAAAAGTGAATTAAAGGACAAGCTTGTGCTTCTTAAGCAATGCATCAAAAATTGTCTGTGGGTAAAAAAATCTAATAAAAAAAAAAAAATGGGACAGCTAATGAACAAAATATTGGATTCAACAAAGGATGTTATTCAGTTTGCTCAGCTAGAAAACATTATAAAATATGGACTCTACACTCACACTCAAGAATAAATATTTGGATTTAGGGCTGCACAATATAGTTTTAGCATCGATATTGTAATGTGCGCATCTTCAATAGTCACATCCAGAGTTGGGTGTAACGCGTTCCACAGCAGCATGTTATTGTATTCTAATTATATTTTTGGGGAACGCAATAATGTAACAAACTAAATTTTACATTTGTGTAATTTAATTACAGTCAGTGTAATTGCGTCGCTTACACTACAAATACAGTTTTTTGAGAAAAAAAATGCTTCTTTTAAATTACGTTTTCCGCTGCAGCGTCAGTTAATAAGCATGAGCTTTTAAATTGCTGGAGAATGCGAGCTGAAATAGTGCTGAAATAGCAGCTGATGAGAGTGGTTGCTGCTTCATGTGGAAATACAGACATTACTTTGACTTTATTGAGTGGAAAGACAAAAATATTGCTGTGAAATTCAAACACAATCTCACTGCAATTCGTAATTTTTTGATTTAGTGGCTAATTCGTATGAATTCTAATTCATACAATTTAGTACGACTTGCTCATCCACCAATGACAGTTGGGTTTAGGGGTGGGGTTAGGTGCCACACCTCCTTTTTTAAATCGTACAATTTCGTACGACTGAAGTTTTTGGACTTCCTTTGTGTTCATCTGGAAACCCACAAAAGAAATCTTAGATGAATGAAAGATAACTCCATTTAGCATCTTAAACTATAAAAGAAGACAATGTCAGTACTATACACTGATATCCATTACTGCGTGAAATAAAACAATACACCTCTTAGTGTGCAGCTATGAAAAATATAAAAAAAAATATTCAATTACAGTGCTGGACAAGATATACTGTAAGAATTAAACGTGATTAGCTAATAGCCTAAATGGATGCAATTACGATGATAACAAGCTCTTTTCTAATATATTTCTAATTTTTGGCATTGTGTTTTTCTGGCAGAGAAACACTGGATGCTGGGAATTATTCAAATGACACCCATCATCTGATGGAGGATATCGCTTTTGATGCCAAGTGAGCTTTGAAAAATGCAAATGAACTCAATCACAGAAACACACTTTATCTATATAGAGAAATATGATGTTAGAACAATCTTCCCAGACAAAATGAATCTGAGCCTGAAGTGACCTACCTGTACAATGGTAAGGGGGGCCAAAGATTCCAATTCATATATGGGCCATTTAAGGCAAAGATTTGGCACTTATGACAAAATGTAATCTGAATGTGAGCCTAATGTTATGTGGAAAATGGTAAATTTAGCCTAAATGACAGAGGACAATTGTGGGCCAGTTGGCAAAATAGTGACATAGTCATTTAAGGGTAATCTGGGTCTAAACCTAAAGTGGCTCACACGTGTAGATCCAAATGTGTCCCAGATATCTTAAGACATATGTGGGCCACTTTAGGCAAATATTTGACGCTGTAAGCTCTGGTTATTGCGGCTGTGAGCCTAATGTGGCCCAGAGAAAATACGGCAAATGTGGCCCAGTCATCTTAAGACATATGTGGGCCACTTTTGGCAAATATTCAGCACAGTAAACTCTGGCTAATGCAGCCGTTAGCCTTCAGTGGTCCAGAAAAGATATGAAAAATGTGGTCCAGTTATCTTAAAACATATGTGGGCCAATTTTGGCGAATATTTGGCACAGTAAGCTATGGTTAATGTGGATTTGAGCCTATAGTGGCCCAGAGGAGATATGGCAAATGGTGCCCAGTTATCTTAAAACATATGTGGACCACATAGATCAAAGTCACCTTCATGGAGAAAAGTGTTTGCATAAGTTGGGCTCATAGCCCTGAACCTCTTAATATTAATTTTCTTTTGAGCTGCTGTAACTTTTAAGAACTTTGCTTGAAAAGTTTGTTCATTACAACAAACAAAATGAAGTGAGGCACAACCTGTGATTAAATAATACAATTCACTGATGTTTACCAATGTTTAATCCATTATTAGATAATGGATTAATAATAAGTTATAATAGGGCAGATCTGGGCCGGAATAAATGCAAACTGTGGCCCAGAATAGGGTCAGTTCTGGTTCATTTGGTTGAATTCTGGCTGATATGTGATATTGCTTTGGCTTATTTGTGGCCCAGATCTGGCAAACAGGAGTGGACCGCCCTAGAGCCACCATTCCATTCAGTATGTGGTCCAGATGTATGTGTCTGGTGTGGGTTAGATCTGGGCCAGAATAAAAGCAAACTGTGGCCCAGAATAGGGTCAGTTCTGTTCATTTAGTTGAATTCTGGCTGATGTGTGATATTTCTATGGCTTAATTGTGGCCCAGATCTGGCAAACAGGAGCGGATTGGCCAAGTGCCATTATTCCATGCGGTATGTGGGCCGGATGTAAGTGTCTGGTGTGTGCCAGATTTGAGCCTCGTGAATTTTGCTAGCTGGCAATATTTTTTCAATTGTCTACAGAACAAACCACCGTTATACAATGACTTGCCTAATTACCCTAACTTGCCTAATTATCCTTATTAACCTAGTTAAACCCTTTAAATGTCACTTTATGCTGTATTCTAGCCTCTTGAGAAACACCTAGTAAAATATTATGTGCTGTCATCATGGCAAAGATAAAATAATTCAGTTATTAGAGATTAGTTAAATTAAAATGGCTAATAATTCAAACTTCAACTGTATTTTTAGCTTAGAAATATAACAAAAATAACTGAACTAAAAACAGAACAAATATAAAAATGTAATTTAAAATCGGAATGAAATAAAATAGTCTCTCAAAGTTACTAGGAACTCTTCTTCACCATGTCAAGTAAGCCCCAGACAAAAGAAATGAAGCAAATAAGCAATGAAACATGACTTTAAGCCCATATGTGCTCCAGAAGGGAAATGAATCGTTCAGAAGCAGGTGAAATCAAACTGCTATCCGACTCAAAAAATCTTGCAACGTTGCAGGAGCCAAAAAATCAGTCTCCGCTCTCACTGGCATCTAACTCTCTCTTCACCTCGGCTGTCATGTTCTTCAGTTTTAGGCGTGAGAAAGCAACAAGTCTGAAAATTCACTCACAATAAAAGAAGTGTCTAGTTTCTCCAAGAGCGCAGCAGGAGGAGGAGTCCATACCCTTGCTATACACGCTGGTTCTACGCGTTAGAAGAACACAACGGTAAGATCCAAATGGAGCGGGGCAAGAATCACAGGTCACTGGGTGAACACAGCGGGCTTCTCTAATGGCCGATTGAAGGGATTAATATCCCGAGGACCACAGCAGGTGAGAAATCAAACACAGATTCAACCTTAAATTCGCTAGCTCCTCTAAGAGAAGACATGCTGGTAAACAATCTCAAACTGTGAAGTGACTGTGGCTGTGGAATGAGGGAAAGTGTAGTT
Source organism: Danio rerio (assembly GCF_052040795.2). Taxonomy (NCBI): domain Eukaryota; kingdom Metazoa; phylum Chordata; class Actinopteri; order Cypriniformes; family Danionidae; genus Danio; species Danio rerio. Next base: position 8,677,018 of record NC_141021.1, on the reverse strand, counting down.
TATCTGTCCAGCATGATGATGGCGATATAGTTGAGTCTTTATGGTTAAAGTACAAACGAAATCAAAACTAGCCAAATGATTTTGTTCGTTCATATTGCTAGTTTTGTGGTGAACAAATCTTCTGTGCCTTTAAGAAGAAAAAAAGTTTGCTCTTGTAATCTAAAATTGAAATCTGAAAATGCATTTAATGTTTGTTTTCAGTTAAATTTTCAGATTAGGTCTAACCACGCCCCTCCAACTGCCAGTTATGACAACAAACAGAAATAGTGAGGAGGAGGTGTCTGATAGCTTGTAATAACTCTTCTAAAACCCATTTCCGGATCTTTCTGAATGAAATACCTACTTTACTACATTAAATCAGCTTGCAGTAGAAAAAACAAGCCATGCCCACTGTTTTCTCATTTAGTAATCTGTTTCTCTGCAGCACAATATGAACCCAATACGAACCAAAACGAAAAAATTAATGCTCGCAGTTTCAGGATCATGTTGACTGTAAGGGCTTAACGTTTAAAAAAAACAAATAAGAAAAAATAAAAATAGTAATAATAATTTGCCTCTTTGCAAATTTAAATTTTCATCAAACATATTAACATATTGGCATTTACAATCATTTTTTGCAGTATTGTAAAACCAGCAAGATTCATTACTGTTCAAAAGATATAGAGCTCTATAATGATCTAGGCGCAAAGTCTAAAGTGCAGGGGAAAAAGCATTAAGGGCGTACAAGAATCCACTTTTGCTATTTTAAGGATGGAAAAATACGCTCTGCACCCCGGCGCATGGTCTAACAGGTTGAGCTTACTCTCTTAATGAGTTATTGGTGTGTTTTGAGAATAAACCAATCAGAGTTTCATGTCCCATTCCCTTTAAGAGTCAGTTGCGTCGCGCCATGGTGGATTTGCTATTTACATGGCGGACTTTGTAAGTGGAAAAAGGGAACGCTTTCCTAGCGAGAAAACAGTTGAACAGACCATCTGCAGCGTGAGGATAAAGAATGATCCTCCTCCAATCGTCCTCTTTACTTTCTCTTTCACTTTCTGTCCTTCATTGATAAGGAAACGTGTTGTACGCACAGACATCTGTTAGCCTACATAATTAATTTTGTTTGTTAAGTGCAAAGATTTGTTCCAAAACTATTTATAGTTTCAGTTCTAATTTCCAGCAAACGAATAAATGAACAACAATAACGAAGTGTACGAAACTGAGTTATATCCAAAGACACTTCATATGCCTTATATGGTTCAAAACCTGACAGGTGGACAAATCTAAGCTTGTATTTAATAAAACAAATATAAATATGTATATAACACTGCTAATAATAATAACTTTATACAAAATAAACGGAAAAAAGCCCCCGAGGTGAAGAAGGCATGGAGGCAGTGTTTTTATATTTATATAGAAAGAAATACATTTTGTAATATTTTAATCCTTTAATTATTTTTCATCTTTAAAGATATCTCTGTATTGCTGTGCATCTTGTGTGTTTTAAGCAATGTGTAAGCGAAGCGCCCAACTGACATGCTCTGCGCTGGACTTCAGATCTGCTTTTAGTTGGTCTATTACACAGTCTACTTTAGTTCCTAAAAATAGCAACACGCCAACAATGCGTCTTAACACACCTCTATTCTAGACCGAGACACCCATGAGTCTACAAAGTGGCGCAAATGGATCTGCTATTTAACTTGGCTGAAAATGGGAAAATTAAGGTTGCATATTCAAGCTACAAATATGAATAAAAGTCATTTTTCAAAAAAATAAATAAATAAATGAAACTACCGTAAAATATTATTAGTTTCTATAGAATCAGTTTCTCCAGTACTTAATGCCTCATGATCAAGACATATTTTAAGCTGATTTTCTGCTTTAGAAATAATACTCTTATTTATTTATTAACTGCTTTTGATGCTAAAAACAAAACTCCTGCAATATAATAAAGTGTAATTTTTTTTATTATTATTTCAGGAATATAAAGATTAATAAGATTTTTATATATCTCTCTCAATAAGATCATCATTTATTTTAAATGGATGTAACATTTTAAATGTAATTGTAAAAAAATGTTTTTTAAATATTATAGTTGTCTTTACTGAGATGTATTAAACTATAAAGACACAGAGACTGGATTGACAAATGACACAAGCTGGACTATTTGGTGCATTAAAGCTCAGCAGGTTGAATAAAATAACAATGAATAAATATTTCATGCTGTGGAAAACCTACTGTGTAACCAAGCTGTTTTTTTTCATGAACTCTTTCATACACCAGCCCATTACATAATGTTTCAATCCTAAAGCTGAAGAAAGATTTTCTCTTTAAACACAGTCGGGGGCCGTTTCACTCATCTGACACAAAACACCAGAGCATCTTCCTTCAAGTTCTTGATGTGAGACCTGGCTGAGCCAAAGCAACTGACTGTATAGTGAGTCAGCAGCTCACATATATGTATGTTCAGCATAAAAACAAAACATTTTTTGGTGTTATTTATCAATATTTTATTTTTAAGGTTATTTTAAGGTCAGCAAAAGCTCCAAAAGAGTGACAAAAATCACTTTCAGAAGCATTCAAAACTTTGTGCTAACACACAGCTGTATATACAGTAGACACTCTTACCTTTGCGATCTGCACACACCAGTTGAGCAGCAGCTGTGAGCCGATGTTGTCCTGGTGTTCATGAACGTAGTCCAGCAGGCAGCCGTGGGGCATGAGCTGAGTCACCAGCTGAATAGTGGGACTCAAGCAGACCCCTAAAAGACGCACCAGATGAGGATGCTCCATACTGGCCATGATCAGCGCCTCCTGAGGGACACCAAAAGAAACACTGGAAATGTGCTTTTTATATCAACCCCCGGGATCATTTACAATATATTTTCTAATTAGTACTTTAAAGTTAGGTTGGTTGTTGCCAACTATCTCAATACAATGTACATTAACATCATGTTTTAATCAATATCAAAACTGCTCAAAAGAGACCCAGTACCTGGACAAGAAAGTCTGAATCTGTGTTCTGCATTTCAGTTTACACAATAAAAAATGCTGGGTTCCACACAATACTAAATTACAAATTTAAGTGCATTGAACATAACAAAATTAAGTCACCCCCCCCCCCCCCCAAAAAAAAGTTATTAAATTAATAAATAAGTAGTTTGAACAAGCAGCAAAAGTAGTTTTTTGAGTGTATTACAAAGACAAGACATATTTTAGCCATGGGTTTATTTGTTGGGTTTGTTTGGATGCGATTTACATAATAGTGTTTTCAAGATGCATTATCATCCATTGGTGGCAAAAAAAATAAATAAACTATGCACTGAACCAAATGAAGCTAGCATATTTTGCTGATTATTGCTGCTGAAAATGATCAGTTATTAACATGTTGGGTTGAAGGTGTTTGTGGTTGGTCAATCTATTGCAGGATTCCAGGGCAAGAATCTTGACAACAGTCGTTCATATTTCAAAAGAAATCAGCTCGTTTATTAGTGCACATTTCAGGCCTCATGCAGGTATGTCTCTCATGTACAGTTGAAGTCAAAATTATTAGCCCCTTTTTGATTATTATTATTTTTTTTATATTTCCCAAATGATGTTTAACAGAGCAAGGAAATTTTTACAGTATGTCTGATAATATTGTTTCTTATGGAGAAAGTCTTATTTGTTTTATTTCGGCCTGAATAAAAGAAGTTTTTAATTTTTTAAAAAACAATTTTGGGACAAAATTATTAGCCCCTTTAAGAATTTTTTTCCCCCTATAGTCTACAGAACAAACCATCGCTATACAATAACTTGCCTAATTACCCTAACCTGCCTAGTTCACCTTATTAACCTAGTTAAGCCTTTAAATGTCACTTTGAGCTGTATAGAAGTGTCTTGAAAAATATCAAGTAAAATATTATTTACTGTCTTCATGACAAAGATAAAATAAATTAGTTATTAGAAATAGGTTTCTAAAACTATTATGCTTAGAAATCTGCTAAAACAATCTTCACTCCATTAAGCAGAAATTGGGTAAAAAAATAAACAGGGGCGCTAATAATTCAAGGGGGCTAATAATTCTGACTTCAACTGTGTATGAGAAAAATATTTGCGGTGATTAAGCTGTTTTTTTCTGATGCGTTTGCCAGCCATTTTGACAGAAGACTCAGAAATCGAAAGCACTTCCTGTCTGTTTTACTTATTTTACAAAAACGTATTGTTTTGTTGTAATTATCAATATATACCATTAAAAACAGACCCTTTACAGTGTTCAAATTTCAAAGTTCAAATACGATCAAAAATGAGAGAGCATTTTAAACTCCTTTTATGGAATAGTGTTCTAAAACGCATAACCACGTTTACCAACCCCAGGGGGTTAAATAACATATTTAATGACGATGAAATAAATGTGTGGATGATTTCACATTTTGGGTTCCCGAATCAACTGTAATTGTGATTGCAGTTCTGAAATCAAAAGGTGTGTAGCTAATGGACCGAATGCAATGCTATCTATGAAATGTAAAATATCAGTCTGGGCATAAAATTTAAAATGGTCCAAGTGATTGCATTCTGCATATTTATGAATGGATGCGAAAGTTGGACAGTGCAAAAGGCAAAGAAAAGTGAATTGATGTGTTTGACTTCTGATACTGGAGACACATATGGATTCTGTGAAAGGCAAAAGTAACAAACAAACAAGTGCATCAAACCGGACTTGTCATTAAAAGGAAAATAAAATAGCATATACTGATTTCCAATCCATTGAAAAAAAAAACCCAAAACAGCAGATCAGGCAGTCAATGAGGTCATTGGTTGGACACAATCAAAGCTGACACAGGCCTCTCAAAATATTAATTGGGAATCACAGAACATCATCAACTCAAATGTTAGGCTACTATCTTTTTGATTACAGCTCACATACATATTACCTATTAAATTCAGGTTGCAAAAAACCGCACCAATTCCTGATTACTAAGTCCTTCCTTAAGTTATTTAGAACATCCCACAAAATTGATTTCCTGTGGTTTAGACAGCATAAACAGGCAGAACAATGCATTCAGTAGTATATAAACCATGCAATCAATGATGTTGTTAACATCTGAGTATTGGCAGAATGGCTGTGAATACATGTAACCGACCAAATCTTGAAGTAATTGCAAACACTCAATACAGGACAGGTTACAGATTTACTATAGTGTGAGAGCAACTCTCCCTAATGTTGATGGTAGTGTAACAAGCTCATTTGCATAATGACAAATGCAATCTCCCAAGGACAGCGCAAATTAGGTAGTGAACAAGCAGAGCTGATTGTAATCAGGTGCAGTTAACCTGAAAACATGCAAAATGATTTAATGCTGCCTTTACAGTACGTTCTAACAGAATTTTAGGAGACTGTTTCCTTGTTGAAAATAAGACTTGAATGGCTCTGAAGTCATATTTACAGCTGGGATGTTGATTTTGATAGCTGAGCTTCTGCGTTGGTGAGATCCAAAAACCTTAAACATGGTGATGAGGAGAACAATTGCTCATGACAGTGTTACTCTTTATTTTCTTTTTTTTAGAACGTACTGCATATATATATATATATATATATATATATATATATATATATATATATATGAACAATCAATTAAAGCATATTTTAGGTTTCATAAATGGTAAAGTTTGCAAGCGTTTGAATTAAGAATCATTTTAATTCGATAGTCAATAAACTGGATGCTACTGCATTTGAATGCATCAAAATTGTTACTAGGGATGTCCAGATCCGATCACGTGATCAGAAAGCGGGCTTGATCACCTGGTTTCAGACTTGAACGGAATTGACCATTACCTTCTGATCATATTTAAATGTACAGCTGCCATCAGAATTATTAGCCCCCCTGAATTATTAGCCCCCCTGTTTATTTTTCCCCCAATTTCTGTTTAACGGAGAGAAGATTTGTTCAACACATTTCTAAACATAATAGTTTTAAAAACTCATCTCTAATAGCTGATTTATTTTATCCCTGCAATGATGACAGTAAATAATATTTTACTAGATATTTTCAAGACACTTCTATACAGCTTAAAGTGACATTTAAAGGCTTAACTAGATTAACTAGGCAGGTTTGGGTTATTAGGCAAGTTATTGTATAATGGTTTATTCTGTAAACTATCAGAAAAAAAAATAGCTTAAAAGGGCTAGTAATTTTTACCTTAAAAAAAAAAAAAAAAAATCAAAGGTGGTTAGATAATACTCATTGCAACTGTACATATTTAAATTCTCGTTACTTTTTAACAATCTATAGTTATGTGGTGGCAACAGAGTTGTTTCTTGACTTCACACAGAAGTTGAAGCTTGAAGCAGAAAGTGCAAGTATGTCTGCAGGCTGTAGGTAATATAAAGTTGATGACGACAACATTGGCTTTGCCAATATTGTGAGATATGTAAACTTGGGATTGCAAGAGGTGGAAGGAAAAGGCTATATTTAACACAACAAACCTGATGAGGCACCCCTAAAACAAACACCCAACACAATACAGCGAGTTTACCCAGGCAACCCAACCGAAGACGAGGCGGCTCACGCTGCAGGAGAGTTTGAAGAGGAGAGAAAAATGCTCCGTGACAATGCAAAGGCACGGGACAGAACCAGAACCACAGGACCTGCCATTCAGAACCCTGGGTTCTTTTGCTTATGAAGCATGTCGAACCTTGATTTAAATTTTTTTTTGTATTATAGAAGTATCAGATCGTATTTCAGTATCGGTAGACCCTCAAAATTAAATGACTCGGACTCAAGGGCAAAAAAAAAACCTGATCTGGACATCCCTAGTTGTTACCATAACTTTATAAGTGGGAAGTAGGACTTTTCCAATAGTATCAAGGCAACATAAGAGTTAAAAATGGTGCAAATATCGGTCAACTGACTATTGCAAACCTTAGTACATTATCCAGCTGGATTCATCCAAATACTCCTGTAATAAATTATACATTCGAAAAGAGTGCATGTATTGACAGCAAAGAGGGTTTGAACTGGTGCAAGCTGCTAGTAAATCTGCCCCTTTGCCTTTAGACTGTACTTCATAATATTTATAATATTACAGTAATCAGCACAGTTAGTTTCAAAATTAAAAATATCGGGTAACACGTTAAAATAATGGTCCATTAGTTAATATATTTACTGTACCAACATGAACAAACAATTAGTAATACATTACTGTATTTATTCATCTTTGTTGTACTTGGTTAATATTATTTAAGTTAAATAAAGTTTGTTCAGGTTAGCTCATGTTAACCTACATGCTGGACTTATAATAATGCATTAGTTATGCTGAACTATGATCAATAAATGCTTTTCACGATTATTCAGTAACACTTTATTTTGATGGTCTATTTGAGAATTAGTACACTCTCTGCTTAATATCTGCTGATACTGCTCCTTCAACAGACATTTAACTCACTATAAGAAACTTTGTAAGAACATGTCAACTTACACTAACCCTAACCGAACCTAACAGTCTACAAATAATCTAATGAGTATTAGTTGGCATGTAGATGCAATGTAACTTAAATTCAACAAACGGATCATCAAAATAAAGTGTGACCATTTATTTATACTCGGGTAATGTTAGTAAATGCAACAAAGTGTTGCCAAATAATGCTAATCAGCATCTAAAAACAATTCCAAAGGATTATGTGATGTTGATGTAATCGTTTTAATTTAACATTTTTAAAAAAATCACATTTATAAATTCACAACACACTAAATATCATAAACACAACTCGTTGATTTGCAGTGGTAGTGTACTGGAGATTTCCAGTAAATTAATTGACCCTTCTGCGCTTGCATTCTTACTTTGTAAAGTATAGTTTAACTGTAAATTACTCACATCCATAAACTCCACATTGGCCTTAGGTCCCGTGCTTTCATTGAGTATCTTTATTGCCACAGGAATCTTCACAGTTTCCCCTTCTGGAACCCAGATTCCCTTATAAAGAAGATTGCAGAAGAAGTCAATTGCAAGCAAAAAAAAAAAAAAAAAATAATAATAAAAAAAAATAATAATAATAAAATAAAAAATAAATACTACTACTACTACTACTACTACTACTACTACTACTACTACTACTACTAATACTACTACTACTACTACTACTACTACTACTACTACTACTACTACTACTAATAATAATAATAATAATAATAAAACATGTATATTTATTGTTAAAGAAGCAAATACAACTCAATTACACAAACAGAAACACAAAAAATGAATGCAGTACCTTGTAAACAGTGCCAAATGCTCCAGTTCCCAAGATCTTGACCCTCTTGAGCTCAGTTTCCTTCAGTATGCGTAACTGTGCCTGGTTAGGAGCCGTGCCACTGGGTGTTAAAGGCTCCACCAACTGCTCAAGACACAAAATCAAAACCAAAGTCACTCTACATGATTAGAGAACTTATAAACTGTAACTACAACACCTACTTAAGTTTAAACTTATATGTTCCTCCTGATTTTACTAGTTCATCAAGTATAAATATGCTCCTTATGTTATAGACATGGTTCCCAATTGCAATGCGTTACTTCTTAAATCCTTTTATTGACATTATTTGACTTGACGTACCATTTCTAAACTGATTGTTAAACTTATCAGGAGGTTCATGACTACCAGGTACTTTTAATTTCAATCAATTCACCTGAGAAAGTTCCTAAAACATTCTTACATCTCAATTATGATTTTAATACCACAATCTCAAACTATTATGACAAGATTTTCTGTATGACACACAATACTCACTTGCCACTGACAATTTTCTTCAGCTGACCGCGTCAAAAATGACTGTCAACACCAGACAACCCCCCCTCCCCCTCCCAAAAAAGAAAAAAACTTTAATTTTTTTTCTTTGAAGTTTGGAAGACCTCAACATTAGAATTTTAATAAAAAACCTGAAAAATCACATGTACATCATTATTGACAGCCTTTGCTCAATACTTTGTTGATTTGGTAGCAATTACAGCCTCAAGTCTTTATGAATATGATGCCACAAGCTTGCCACGCTTGTCTATGTGAATTTTTGCCCATTCCTCGTTGCAGTACCTCTCAAGCTCTGTCAGGTTGGATGGAAAGCGACAGTGTACAGCCATTTTCAGACCTCTCCAGAGATGTTCAATAGGATTTAGGTCTGGGCTCTGGCTTGGCCCCTCAAGGACATTCACTGAGTTGTTGTGAAGCCACTCCAGTGATATTTTGGCGGTGTGCTTTGGGTCATTGTCCTGCTGGAAGATGAACCGTCACCCCAGTCTGAGGTCAAGAGCACTCTGAAGCAGGTTTTCATTCAGGATGTCTCTGTACATTGCTGAATTCATCTTTCCCTCTATCCTGATTAGTCTTCCAGTTCCTGCTGCTGAAAAACATCCCCACAGCATGATGCTGCCACCACCATGTTTCACAGTAGGGATGGTAGTAGTGTGGTGATAAGTGGTGCCTGGTTTTCTCTAAACATAACGCCTAGCATTCACTCCAAAGAGTTCAGTTTTAGTCTCCTCAGACCAGAGAATTTCGTTTCTTATGGTCTGAGAGTCCTTCAGATGCCTTTTGGCAAATTCCAGGCAGGAAGTGGCTTCCGTCTGGCCACTCTACCATACAGGCCTAATTGGTGGATTGCTGCACAGATGGTTATCCCTCTGTAAGGTTCTTATCTTTCCACAGAAGAACGCTGAAGCTCAGATAGAGTGACCATCGAGTTATTGATCACCTCCCTGACTAAGGCCCTTCTCCCCCGATTACTCAGCTTAAATGGCCGGCCAGCTCTAGGAAGAGTCCTGGTGGTTCCAGACATCTTCCACTTACAAATGATGGAGGCCGCTGTGCTCACTGGAACTTTCAGAGCAGCAGAAATTTTTCTGCAACCTTCCCTAGCCTTGTGCCTCAAGACAATCCTGTCTCAGAGGACTACAGACAATTCCATTGTCTTCATGCTTGGGTTGTGCTTTGACATGCACTGTCAACCCTGGGACCTTATATCGACAGGTGTATGCCTTTTCAAATCATGTCCAATCAACTAATTAAACTCTAATTAAGCTGCTGAAACATCTCAAGAATGATCAGTGGAAACAGACTGTACCTGAGCTCAAATTAGAGCTTCATGGCAAAGGCGGTGAATACTGATATAACATGATTTTTCAGGTTTTTTATTTTGTATTGTATTGTATGCAGGTACTTTTACCTTTAAAAAATATACCCTTTCTTTACTTTACTTAAATTGAGTGTTGCCCCCTGATTAAACACTGATGAAAAACTTCACATTGATGAAAGAATACCTAGACATTCACTGAGTTTGTGATGAAGATGAGGTTGTTTATTCATGCAAAACAGATCTGAGGATAAAAATAATTTAGCTGCTTAATTTTATTGGTTTAGACAATGCAGGTCATTTTTTTTTTTAACCCAGAAAGCAAACGGTGTAAACAGAATTCAAGGACAACAGGAGGGTTGACCACACCATAGGATGCTATACTTGCTTTTCTGTATGCTCTGAACGAGTACAGAATTTCAAGCTCTAATGTCAGCTCTACAAAGAGGTGCATGACTGTCTAATCTACTGGATGTATGTTTTGATCAGAGTCCTGAATTTGCTTTAGATGCAGTCCTTGACAAATATGTTTATTTTGCCCTAGTATGACACAGAACACTTTCTTAAATTATTTAACTAATTTTCTTGAACGAACACTTTTTTTTTGAATACATAGTATCAGACATTTTTACAACAGTATACAAGTTTTGTGAAAAAGATACAATACTATGGTACCCTTTTAAATAAAAGAAATGCTGGAAAGGAAAGCCAAACACTGCAGAAGAAACCAAAACTTAGATGCTTCATCTGCTGTTCTACATTCTGCAGTTTTCATCACTGTGCAGAGCTTGCCCATCATGTATTCAGTTCAAAATATTGTACTGCTCAACCTTCAAGGTTCTTTATAGTCTGCACCTCATTATCCGTGTGAGATACTGCATCCATATATTGCACGTGTGCTTTGGGTTCAGACTGCTCATTTTCCACAGACTTCTACTTCAACTTTTATATGGGTAAGAGATTTTTAAGGCAGTCCACTGACTTTCACTTCCATTTCCACCTTTAAGCATCAGAATTGTCACAATTTGGAAATATTTTTTCTTCTAATGATTAATGTAAGGATTTTTGGCCTTTTTTATTTATCATAAACCCACCCTAAACTTTGAGAAACCAGCACTGCAATAAAATATCCTGACTGCAGACCTCATTTCAGAATACATTTCTTTTATTAATGCTGATATTTTTAAGTATATTTGCTCACACTTTATTTTAAGGCAGGGGTCTCAAACTGAAATTGGCAGGGAGCCATTTTAGTGAATGACAATTCATAGGAGGGCTGTTTAAACATTTAATCATGTGAAAAAGTGGAAACCTGCTGCTATTAATGCATTCAGACATTCTTCCCCAGAGAATCAAAGCTACTTCTTTTTGTTTCTTGTTGTTCATATTGAAGGGGTAGTTTAAATTGCTATGAAAATGCTACAATTTAATGATAATATTAATAATAATAATAATAATAATAACAACAATAATAATAATAATAATGATAATAATAATAAAACAACAACAACAACAACAATCACAATAACGATTAAAAAACAATAAAATAATAATAATAATAATAATAATAATAATAATAATAATAATAATAATAAATAAGAACAACAACAAAAACAACAACAACAACAACAATAATAAAAAATAAATTAATAATAATAATAATAATAATAAATAAGAACAACAACAAAAACAACAACAACAATAATAATAAAAATTAATAATAATAATAATGACAAGATATTATGTCATTACAACTTTTTTTTCCTCACCGCCAAGTTTGCTTTTTTTCACCATGCACTTCTTTATTAATGAACCTGCAATACGGGATTTATATAAAAGAAGTAGCTCCTAAAACAGCAGATCAGTTTAGTGCAATACACTCGCCCAACTGCAACTTCCATAATATTGACTTAAGCCTGATATAAAAAGCACCCACAGTGGCTCCACAACATTTTGAAGTATTTTTATAAGTTTCCATTTAAAGGTCTAAAAATGACTCCCATTATTCCATTTGAGGTTTCCTGCCATTGAAGTGAGAGAGGCACTTTCAAATGGAAAATTGAGGCTGGCTATAGACCTGACAGACCCTTCATTGCACCATCACACCAATTGCACTGGCCAGGCTTTCTGTGTGCTATCCAGATCTCATGTTTCCTGAGACCAAATGTGGTCAATAATATGTATGTATCGCATTCAAATTATTCAAACCTTTTTAAACATTGTGGGATTTGATCTCTCACCTCAGTTTCTAGGAAACGTCGTAAAGCTCTCTTCTTCTTTATGCTTTTTCGGCGGAAAAAGATGGCAAATCCAAGAGCCACAATTACGACCACAAACATCCCACCAATCACCCCAGCTGCAATCAGAGGAGTCCTGGAGGAAAATGCAGTCGCTTAAAACCGAGAAACTGCAACATATTAAACTGCTGAGGCAAAACAACTGTGTGTTTATTCATTCATTCATTAATTCATTCATTCATTCATTCATTCATTCATTCATTCATTCATTTATTCATTCATTCATTCATTCAATCAATTATTAAATAATTAATTATTTTGGCATTTTAAGAGTATAATTACAGCACCCAGCAAATATTTTGAATATTTTGCTCACTGTCATATTTTTTATGATGTCATTTACATCCTCGCTATTTTATCGCCTCTGCTCTCTTATTACCTGTTCCACCTGTCTGTCATTGTGTATTTAACGGTTGTTGTTAGAAGGGATACAGCTGCAAGTTAATGATAATTATATATATTATTTATTATATTACCCATTAATTCTATTTTATTACACAAACCCCAAACCTTACACTCACGGGAATGTAACAACAATAATTGCAACAACAATTATTTATGTTATTTATTAAATCACTCATTAAGTTGTATTTTATTAATGTCTACCCCTTCCCAAACGCTAAACCCAACCCTCTCAGTAATGTAAAAATATGGATCATTGTTGTACAGTGTCACAAAAATGATGCTATATTGATGCGAGTATCCTCAGCTTTATCCCTTCTAGACTTTACTAGCTTTAAGCCTCTGTGCTTCTGCCCTGATTGTCAATTGTTAAATGTGTCTATGTGTAATATTGTTTCTGGACTATTCATTACAATACTATGTAAATGCTTTTTTTTCCCTGAATGTTCTCTTTTTACTCCAAAAATAAAAAGGGTTGGTTACATAAATGTTAAAAGGAAACAGTAAAGAAACATTCATATTTATCAAGTGTCTGAACGGTAGTATAGAAATGTTGTATTTAGGACCTGCTAAATATAATTTACACTGTCATAAAAGCTATGCATTGAACAGTATAAATACAAAACTTAAGTGAAATTATGAATTCATTAAGGCATTTACCTGTCCAGTATCCCGATACAATCTTGGATCCGGGGTCCAGTACACCTATGACACAGATAAATAATAATTAAAACAATGTAACTACAGTAGAGACTATTGTTGTTAATAATAATAATAATAATAATAATAATAATAATAATAATAGCTTTGTAATAGCTTATCACATGGTACAAAATTTGGGGTTATTTATTTATTTTTATATTAAATTTACACTTTATTTATTTATTTATAAATTAATTTGGCACTTATTTATTTATTCATTTATTGAATAAATTACCACAAATTTGTTTATTTATTTATTTTTAAATAAAATTAGCACTTTATATATTTATTCATTTATTTTTTAAATGAATTTAGCACTTTATTTATGGATTTATAAATTATTATAGCACTTATTTATTTATTAGTTTACTACACAAATAACTACAAATTTATTTATGTATTTATTTATTTGTTCATTTATTTTTAAATAAAATTACCAATTTATTTATATATTTTTTGTTCATTTATTTTAGCTTATTTTTTAGTTTATTATATACATTAACACTAATTTTTTATTATTAAATTAGCAATTTATTTATTTGTTATATAAATTAGCTCTATTTTATTTATTTTTCAAATTAAATTAGCACTTTATTTGTTTGTTTGTTTGTTTGTTTTTTTATTAATGTATTTATTAGCCATTATTTAAAACAAATACAAATAGTTATGGCTTCCACATTGATGGAAAATAAATAATTAAATAAAAACAAACAAACAAACAATCCATACAATCAGTTTGTGTTGGGGTGACATGAAGGAATTTATTTTTTCAGAATTTAGGTAGATTAAACATAAAACAATTAAGTTGTCCCCAAAAAACTCACTTGAAATTATTATTTGAAAAAACAGCAAACATAATTTTTAAGTTAAATACATAAATAAGTATGTTACCCACGCTTTTGTTCATAAATGTGCACCACGTCAGCTACTGATCTACCTAGTCATCTTTCTAGCCTCTTTTCTAAGCTTCAGTGCGGTCCACATTCTCTTCATGCAGGAATAAGGCCTGTGACAGTGGTGACCGGGTTCAGTAATCACACAGAGCGCTGCTGAAGAGAGAACGCTTGACAGTAACCAGCGGCAATGACTGTCACCCGCGAGATGAAGGGATCACGGCCGCTTTGTTATGCTGTCCTAGAGCATTGCAGGAGCTTTGATTTGAGAGCCAAGACAGAGCAGAATGAAACAAAAGGTTCACACTGGATAGATGTCTCTGCTGTGTCCAAGTAGATGATCTGCTTCAGATCTATAGATCGTGGCACTGTGAAACTGCACCCAAAATTCCTCATCCCACCGGGCAGTTAAAGTTTGCTTGTTTGAATGAATGCAGACACTTATGGATTTACGAGATGAAACTGAATGAATTTTTTGCCTAGAGCAGTACGGGGAACTTTTGAAATGTTCAGGCTGCACAAAGGAGGATCTTTTAGACATACTCCTGTCATTACAATGCATTTCTTTACACTGCAACTTAAACTTTATAGACCTTTTAAGGGGGTACCGGAGAAGTTTTGACAGCCTCATATTTGTGTTTTTTCAATTTCTTATAAAAATATTAATAGCTAAGTCTGATGACATAGAGTATTTAATAATATTCAATTAACTGAAAGCCGCATGAATGTACATGTATTTGAACAAATTTATTTTTAAATATAATATAAAATGTTATAAAGAACAGAAAAAAGTCACAGAACAGAAATAACAAAGTACAAATATATACTCAAAGCTTTTGTTGACAGAATGTGGATGCAGTAGATTTTACTACAAATTATGTGTTAATCAAATAAATGAATAATACATATTGATTTAACTTTTGTGACCCTTTTTTGTTGGCAAGGCCATATGAGAAGAAGGGATACTTCACTCAAAAATGCTAATTTACTCATCATTTACTTTTACATTTACATTTACCTTGGTATTGTTTCAATCACCCCAATATTTTTTATTAAAAAAAACTCAAGCAAAAACAAATTAAACTAAATTAAATTAAATTAAATTAAATTAAATTAAATTAAATTAAATTAAATTAAATTAAATTAAATTAAGTTAAATACATTATTAATAAAATAAAATAAATTAATGGATAAATGAATCAATAAAATGAACAAATAACCAAATAAATAAATAAATACAAAACACACATACAAAATAAATAAATAAATAAATAAATAAATAAATAAATAAATAAATACAAACATATACAAACAAACTAACTAAAGAAATAACTAACTAACTAACTAAATAAATAAATAATTTATTAAATAAATACAAACAAACAAACAAAAATAAAAAAGAATAAAAATAAATAAATAAATACAAACATACAAATAAATTATCAAATAAATAATTAAATAAATACCAAAAATATACGAACAAAAATAAATAAATAAATACAAAGAAATAACCAAGTAAATGAATAAAAATATATGCAAAGAAATTATTAAAAATAATAAAAAAAACATTTGCAAACAAAGTAACCAAATAAATAAATAAAAAACATATGAAAACAAAGAAGTAAATAAATAAATAAATGAATAAATAAAAAAAACATATGCAAACAAAAAAGTAGCCAAACAAACAAACAAACAAGCAAACAAACAGACAAACAAAAAGATAAATAAATAAATAAATAAATAAATAAATAAATAAATAAATAAATAAATTTAACAACAAAAACATCTTTTGCTCAATATCTTGCACAATATTGTTTATGTTTTGAGTAAAGTATTTGTATAGTCTGTCTCAGGTTATGTGTTAACTATATATAGTATATGCATAGTTAGCTTACCGCTCCAGTATGTCAGTTACGTATTGGTTAAAAAAAGTTGATCTTACGTCCAGTGTTGTGATAATATTTACGATTGTTTATACGTCCATGCATGCAACTGAACTTAAACACTAAAAACTGAACTACCCTGATCCAGTTACTATGACCATTTATGTGAAGCTGCTTTGACACCAGCTACATTGTAAAAGCGCTACACTGTAAAAAGTGCTACACTCACAAAGTTGGTTCTATCTACTTTAAATAATTGCAATCTAGTTAATTTTATTTGTTTTATACCAAAAAAATAAAATTTGCTTCCTCTTTACTTAAAATATATCAGTTTTTATATAACTGTATATTTTGAATAAAACTAATGCAATTTATTTGAGTAGATTTTTTTACGTGGTTATTGTGTAGAATAAATGTTATAAAAGTGAGTTGACACAGACAATTTATTAGAGCAGCTGCCGATGTGGGCAGGTGTTCATAAAACATGATTTTAATAGTTTGGCGTGACTCCTTTTTCATTGCCCGGGATTTAGCAGGCAGACGCAGCTTCTGCAATGGTCGACATTAACTGCTCCCAGCAGCGGATCTGATTAACACGGTAAGTTGCAAATGTAGCCGAATGATAATTGTAAAGTCATGCAAAACTGCTGTCTTCGCTAGGCAGGTGAGTTTTTAGCTTTGTAAATTGTACTGTAGCCTTAGGTATGTTTACAGTTAGACTGCTCTCACATGGAAAGCTAAGTTGGCTAACGCTAACCAACGCTAGTTTATGCTAACGATTAAAAGTGATATTATTGAGGAAAATAGTGAAAGTAGTTTTAAAACAAATAGTAGGTATAACTAACGTTACAGAACCGATTAACAAGGTCACTGGTGGGCGGTCGGGCTGTGGGGGTTCAGTTTGTTAGCGCTAACTTAGCTAAAGTTAGCTCACCTAAGTTATAGCAGCACATTAAGGATGGATATTAAATGCAGAAACATATGCAACAGTTAAGTAGTTTGTGTTTAACGTAAGAGAAAGTACAACTTAAAGTTTGTGTTTTAGAGATTTATTCCATAAGTTTTTTTAATGCTGCATAGTGAATAAATTACAGATTTACAATTTATTTTAACTTAAATTACATTTACTGATGTTTACAGAACCATTTAAACTGTATGCACCTCATTCTAAAATGCATGTTCTTGGTCTTTAGATACCAAAGTGATTTTGTTACCTGTGGATCTTCAAACTTCACATCCAGGTAAGAAAAACATTAGATACAATTACAGCTATAATTATTTGCAGGTAAGTAAAACATTGGTAAAATTGCAAACAATAGTGGGCTCCATAGAATTAACCTACATTTGATATCTGAAGATTTTTTTTTATGTGTGCAACAGTAAAAACAGTAAAAAAAAAAATATCCTAATGCAGTTTCTTATTATCTGTCAGTCTTTCAATAAAGCTAACTGATAACACTAAATCACTGAACTGTCATTTCCCAGTCACATTAAATTTATAGAAAAAGTCAATTAAATGTAGCTTTAGCAAAAAATTAATGTAAACCTTAATGTAATTTGTAAAATGGCAATGTATTTATTTATTTATTTAATATAATTTGTATTATGACGTGCAAAATTTGGTGCAAAATGAAGATGACGATTAAATTATAGAATTTGTATTCTATAATTTTCATATAGCCATTCTCAAACAGTTTTAATATCTAAATTGCATGCACATTCTTATGCTTTATAAGTTGCCAAACTTACTAAAGGTAACTTACTAAGGTAATTTTTAACTGATAAACTAAGGTGTTTCATCCATGCATCACTCACTGCACTTTTGTAACTTCACTTGTAGTTATTTCCTATTCAGTATTTAGCTATTTAATGTTGTTTGGTATCAACCACCTGAACTCCTGTTTCTTTTTGTCTCTACCAATAGAGTTGTGAGGAATCAGAGGTGCATGCAGCTGCCCACGGGAAAAATTTGCCATCAGCCCAACACAGTTTGGATTATCATAGGACTGTCAGAGGTTTGCCAAACCTGTCAAATGCATGATGGCTCCTGTTTGGACTTACCGATGTCCTCGACTTCAAGTATCCATCAAAACTGTATACATTTGAGATATATCAGAGACTCTTTGTGGGGCTGGACATTATGCATCCTAAATCTTCATCAAAATATGCAAATCTCCTCACTGAGTTGCCTTAGATGATTTCTCAATAGGATCTGGTATTATTAATGTTTTTATTTATGTATTGTGTACGTGTAGCCACATTAATGGCCTATTTTGTAGTCACTATTAAAAGGAACATTGATTGATATTGAATACATGTTATGGTCTTTAATCCATCTTCCCATTCTTATTTAATTGTTATTGACAGGAAAGTCTGTTTATCTGTTTTTCCTAGTGTATATTGTGCTTACAATATCGAAACGAAGATTTATTTTCTAAGGTTACAGCCAGAAGTTAATTGAATTAATTTTAAATCAAATATGCATGGTTAATTTTATTTAGATAATTAAGTTCATAATACTTAATTAAAATAAGTACAGTCAACATATAGCAATGTATAAGTAAGTTAAGTTTAACAAAAAAAGTAAGTTTATCTGATTTGAGTAATTTTAGAAATATTAGTTGGCTCAACTTAATTTTATTGCATTTGTTTTAAGCAATGTTTTAGTGTTTAAAATACTTAAAAAAGGCTGGAAGTTGAATCAACCTAAAACGTCCGATGCAACCACTTGCCTCACTTTTTATAAGTTAGATCTAGGTAACATTTTTTACAGTGTATACAAATAAAGCTGAATTGAATTGAATTGAATGTAGCGGATAATAAATCATAAATTGAAGACTTTATCAAGGCAAGCAGCTATAAGACATTCATAATGTAATTATTACAGCTGCAATGACAACGATGACATCACACTGGCATAGAGCTGACCTGGAGGAAACACACAAGCATGCAGATACTAACCCCTGCGTGCAGTTGGGGTGGCAGGGATGGCACTCGTTGTTGGTCTCGGGATATTTGAAGATAAAGCTGTTTGCTCCCTGCAGACCGTCAGGGCATTTCTCCACACAGTTGGGCCCGTCTTTGAGATGCAGACACTTCACACAGTGATCTGGACCCTAAAACATGAAAACAGTATACAGGAGAATGACACTTAACTTGTTGAAAATGAAACTATAACATATGTAGAGACACTTTTTGGTCCTCTGTGAGCTTGATTATTTAGTAAAAAAAAAAGGTATAGGGATAGTTCACCCAAAACTAAAAAAATCTATCATTATTTACTCCTCCTTTACCTTTTTCTAAACCTGTCTGAACACAAAAGAAGTTATTTTACAAAATTTACAAAAAAGCTCTAACCATTGACTTTAATAGTGCTTGTTTTTCTTACTATGGAAGTCAATGGTTACAGGTTTCTAACATTTTTCAAAATAACTTCTTTTGTGTTTTACACTCATTAAGGTTTGGAACCACTTGAGGTTGAGTAAATAGTGAGTAAATTTCAAGTTTAGTTGAACTATCCCGCATGGCGCTGTTCACAACACAAACAAATTGATAGATATTTGATCTAATTGTGCATTTTGAAGCGAGTGTCACATGGTTGGGCGAGTTCGTACATTCTCTGATAGCTTTTATGTTGCTAATTATGCAGCTTAGGAATTGAGATGCAAAGGTAGGTTATCATAAGAAGCTGACAGATTTGTTCATGTGTTTAAAGTCTTATACCGCTATACTTGCATTCTCACTTTTTACAGACAAAATGTAGTTTCATTTAAAAACACACAAATTCTTAAATATGGACCACTTCTTTGGGGATATGGGCTCATTTTATAATGCCCTAGAGGTTAACAAATGAGTTTTGCCCATTTTGAATACATTCAGGTGATCTCCGGGTCTACGCTTAGCTTCTTATTGAATTAGATTAGACCATTAGCATCTCTCTCAAAACAATTCTTATAATTTTCTGATAATTTAGGGCTAGAAAAGAACAATGTTTCGTTTTCTGTCAGTGTTAGTACAAGATGTAACTACAGAAGAGTCGAGCTTTCAATAAAAAACTCTTATTTGAATGTTTTGAGTAAAATGCTAATGGTCTAATCCGATTCTATGATTTATGCTAAGCTAAGCTAAAAGTGCTTCATCCAGACCCAGAGATTGGTTGAATGTATTCAAAAAGGGTAAAACTGAACCGTTCAACTCAAGGTGTAATGTGAAATGGACGTTGACAACAGGGAGTGAGAATCCAGGTTTATTAAACAGAGATGGTTAGGCAAGCAACAGTCAATACAGGAACAAACAGATGTATACGGGCAATCCAGAACCGTGGTCGATAAACAGACAAATGGCCAGTACAGACAGGCAGCAGGAAACGTAAACAAACAAAACAACAATGCAAAGGCTTAGCACGAAAAGGCAAGGCAAGAAATACATGTGGTAATGTTCATAAACAGTATAACAAGACTCAGCAACAATGTGTGTGTGTTTGTATGTGTGTGCTGTCTTTATAGTCCGTGCAATCAGTTTTTGTGCAGCTTCAGCTGTGTCTGTGTGCGCTTGTCTCATCACTGGAACTAGGAACAGGTGTGTGTATACAAAGTGCATGTATGGGGTTGTAGTCCATGGTGTGGCGGAGTTGTAGTCCATAATGTGGCGGATTTGTAGTCTGTTTACTTGCGATCTGCAGTCGCTAAATCGCTGGTGATGGTGACACTAGGGGAGTTGTAAAATGAGACTATTTTCAAAAAAATTGGAGCATTTCTTTTAATTGTTGAGAAGGTCAGAATGTGCTTTAAAACTTATATACAAAAGGGATTTACAATCATTTTGACTTATGCAATGTGGATTAATCGAATGTGATTTAAAATTCTAATATACACAATGTAGTTATTTGATGGGTAAAAATAACAGAGGTATTATTTTTTTTTATTGGATCACTTCTGATGATTTTGAAGGTTTGGTTTACTTACAGGCCCGTGACAGGTGAGAGATTTATCTTCAGCCTTTTCACACTGACTGTCACACTCCACACACGTAGATCCATTGGCAAATTCTCGAACATCTCTGGAAAAAATCATAATACAATTAAGTTGAATAAATATTTTTTTATTATTATTTTACACTGTAAAAAATGCTGGGTTCACGCGAACACGGGCAGAACATGCAAACTCTACACAGAAACAACTGATCGAGTCAAGACTCGAACCAGCGACCTTCTTGCTGTGAGGCGTATGTGCTACCCACTGCACCACAATTTAAATAATTTTGTATAAATAATAACGAAAAGGCATTCAGATGTTCAGAAGAGTAAAGAAATCAATGTTTTACATGTGAGAGTTCGGCACAGTAGAATGGTGATAATTACCTTGTGTCTTGTCATCATATGTGTAATATTGAAATTTTGATTTAATTAAGTTTTTCTACAAAGTATTTGACCCTGGATTACAAAATGTTGCACAGGTATATTTTTGGTAATACATTACAAGTCAAACCTATTGATTCTAATTCACGCTCAAAATCATTTAAATATTAAGCAAATATCATGTTACATAAAGACACTTTGCAAATTCATAATGTAAATTCATAAAAATCTTAATTGCTAAATAGTAATGGGCATTGCTGAGCAATTCATTTGGACAATTTTACAGGCAATTTTCTCCATATTTAGATTTTTCAATAGTTGTGTCTCAAACACATATTGTCCGATCTCAACAAACCATACATCAATGAAAAGCCTATTTATTCAGGTTTCAGTTGATGTATAAATCTCAATAAAAAAATTAAAATTACATTTATCATATGGTTTTGTTCTCAAGGGTCACTAATGGCCCGTTTCCACTTCGAGGTACAGCATGGTACTGCACGGGTCGGTAGGGGTCACCTTTATAGGGCTTGCAATTCCACTGCAAAAAGGGCACCAATAGTTATTTTTTGGTGGCCGTGGTGTACAACAGCAAGTTTCAGTCAACGTCATTCTCATTCTCCAGGAAAAGTCAAAGTAAATCTGTACTGGTTGTTCACATATAATATGAGAAGTACTTCTCACAAAACAGATGCTTTACACATAAATATTTGTGTAAAAATGTTTATTACCAAACTTTCTATGAACATGATTTGATTATACTGTAACTGCATATTTGGGTTCACAAACAACACGCAACATATAACCCACAGTCAGTGCAAACCTCTCATCTGTACCTTTAATCTTTACCAGCACATGTAACCTCGGTTAAAGAGTAATTCTATCATTCCAGAGTTCATAACAGTCAAAAAGTTGATAATAATAGTTAAACATGACAGTTTGTTCATCTTTTAGGTTGCAGAAAGAATCATTTGCTCCTTTGCTTTTTCAGGCTTCTCCTTTGTTTTTTCGCGCGTCAGTCTCACGTTTGTTCATTTCTGAAAGGATCAGATGTCAGAAGCAATTCAATAATACCGCACACGTTATTATCATCAAAACTCAAGGACTTCAAGAATTTTGTTTGTGCAGATTTTGTTCTTGTTGGCTTTGTGGCAGTTCATCAAGGTGATGGCAAGGTTTGTTTGAGCTTGTGTCGATCATGGCTTGTTATTATTTGTATTTATTATATATTAATTAGCGCTATCAAAATTAGTGCGTTAACGCATGCGATTAATTTTAAATAATTAACGCGTTAAAAAATGTACGCAATTAACGCAGTTGCAGGTTTTTTTTACTTCCTGTTGTGGTGGAGGTGTGTTTAACATACAAGAATGTGGATAAGTCCAAGGAAGCACTTTTTGAAGGCAAGTTTCAGTATAAAACAAGTAGTCGCATCACCAGGCTCTCCAAAGTTTCATGCAATTTCGGGTGTTTCATTTTTAACTTTCGACTTCTGTTGTAAGTTGATACCGCACGGCGAACAGAAAGAAAATCCTCCGCATTTCGTGACTCGGTGTTCCTTTAAGGTAATAAAATCACTGCTTAGGCTACATGGTAGAATTTTAATAATAATTTTAATGGTGTCTTAAGTGAATGTACTCAAAGTCTCTGGTGAAGACGCGAGCTGTCAAAGACAGGGCATTACTCTGCCTTTCAGCATGAGCCCTCTGTTTAGCGTGTTTCCTCATTAAATGCAACGAAAGCATATGCTTCATGTTGTTGTGTCAGAATCCTTGTGAAATATACATTATACAATATAAATATACATATAATACTTTAGGACGCTTAGTTTAGGCAAATTTGATGAACATGATCATGCGTGTTAAATCTGAGGGGATTCCATATCTGCAATTCCTGTATTTTGGCATTGTTTTGCAGTCCTCTTAGAATCCAACATGGAAATCATTGTTTTCTTTATTGGCATTGATTGTTTTGAAACTTAAATGTCATTAACATGCCTGTGTTTTAATTTCTGTAATAAATATGGCTGTCAAGCCAGGATCTTGATGGTTTATTGTGGGTATGTTGTTTACATGAAGAAATCTGTGTTACAAGTTAAACAAAAATTCTATTAAACAATTATATTTTGAATTTAAATAGTTTTTGTCTTGCGTTTACATTAATTTTACATTTAAATAGCCAAAATTACAAGTTTCAGTATTTTAAATGTGATTAATCGCAATTAATCGCGATTAATTTTTATAAAAAGGTGCGATTAATAAGTACATTTTTTTTAATCGATTGACCGATCGATTAATATAATGGTGTAGTCTCTTGGCAGTGTTTTTAAAAATGGCGGTTCTTTTGTTTTCATTCTCCTGCTTGTGTGCACTAGTGACGTATCTCTGTAAAGCAATAGTGTTCAACTGCGCATCTAGCTACGCCTTTTGGTAATCTTTTGTTGTGCTAGGTACACTTTGCAAAGGGTAATCAAAAAGTGGTACGGTACGGTTAGCTTTTTGGTACTCTTTGACAGTGAAAATTGCCATAAAAGCATACCGAACCGTATAGTACCGTGCAGTACTGTACCACTCAGTGGAAATGGGCTAATAATGTAAGTAACATTTAAATTTTCGTTATTTGATTAAAGACACATTTTTGAAAAATATTCTTTGCTTATTCAATAATGCCAGTCAATCAGAAGTTTTTGAGTCAAAAGTGACTTTTAAAAATGACGTATTCTCTGAGCTACAACACATCCAGCAGGTTTTGTTTGGTCTGTGACTCATCCTCCATGTCTTCTTGAACCCCAGCCAGCTGAACCACAGACACTACATTCACACACTGGCAAGAACTTGGCCAGTCGGCTGAGTAAGATCCATGAAAAAAAAAAATAATAATGGCATTTTAATTAGAAAAATCTTTCTCAGCGCTGGTCTGAGAGGAAAGAACAAACAGTCCTCTTTAAATTTTATCTAAGCAGATGGCAGCTCAGATTGCAGGAGATACGGCAGAGGAGCTGCCCAGCCGAGCCATCAATACCCTTCCCTTTGTTCGCTTCCATCAGCCCGGGTTTCAGAGAGAGATTTCAGAGGCGGATCCAAAACAGGGAAAGATGCTGCCTTGTCAATAACAGAGTGGGGATCAAAGAAACCTCCCGGATCTTAAAACATCAGAAATCCAGTGGACGAGCGCTTCACAGTTTGAAGTTTCTCACAGACTCATGCTGCTCAAAATGGGTGCTAATGTGGTGCCTCAAACTAACTATCTAAATACCTACAGCTTATTCCATCTCCAGCTATTAATGGGCATTCTACTTTATTTTTATTCAATTTTTGCTATCAAATTTCATTTTTTTATTTTAATATTCAAAATCAGGTTATGCATCCCACATGACAAACCACTATCCCCCAAAAAATACATCAATAGAATGCTTATTTATTCAGATTTCAGGTGATGTATAAATTTCAGTTTCAAAAATTACACTTATGACTGGTTTTGGTGTCACATATAAGATTTAAATTGTCAGTATTTTGATTAAAGATTATTAATTTTTAAATATTCATGCATTCGCTTTCTTTTGGCTTAGTCTCTATTTCAGAGGTCGACACAGCGGAATGAACTGCCAACTATTCCAGCAAATGTTTTAAGTAGTGGATGTCTCTCCAGCCACAACCTAGTACTGTAAAACACCCACACACTCATTCACACACACTCATACCCTACAGCCAATTAAATTTATTCATTTCACCTATAGTGCATGTGTTTGGACTTTGGGAGAAACCGGAGCACCCGAAGGAAACCCACGCCAACACAGGGAGAACATGCAAACTCCACACAGAAATGCCAACTGGCAGCACCCAGGGTCGGGTCGCAAGAGCAGCAGTCTCAGGAGAGAACCCCAGACTTCCCTCTCCCCAGACACTTCCTCCAGCTCCTCCGGGGGGATCCTGAGGCGTTCCCAAGCCAGCCGAGACACATTGTCCCTCCAGTGTGTCCTGGGTCTTCCTCAAGGCCTCCTCCCAAAAGGACATGCCTGGAACCTCTCCATAGGTAGGCGTCCAGGAGGCATTCAAAAGAGATGCCCAAGCCACCTCAGCTGACTTCTCTCGATGTGGAAGAGCAGCGGCTCTACTCTGAGCTCCTTCTGGGTGACAGAGCTTCTCATCCTATAAAGGTGCGCTCTGCCACCCTGCGAAGGAAATTCATTTCGGCTGCTTGTATCCAAGATCTTGTCCTTTCGGTCATGACCCAAAGCTCATGACCATAGGTAAGAGTAGGAACGTGGATTGACCTGTAAATCGATAGTTTTGCCTTTCGGCTTAGCTCCTTCCTCACTCCAACGCATCTGTACATCGAGCGTATTACTGCTGCCGCTGCACCAATCTGCCTGTCAATCACACATTCCATCCTTCCCTCACTCGTGAACAAAATGCAAAGATACTTGAACTCCTCCACCTGGGGTGAGGACTCAAACCTGGAGAAGGCAAACCATCTTTTTCCAGGGGAGCAATTCACCTAATTCAGCAAACGTAATTTAAAATGATTCCATTTACTTATAATCAATTGTCCCTACCTATGTACAGCATGTAAAACCTGCATTATTAATTGTAGGCCTATTATTTATTATATTTTATTTGAAAATTAAATTACATTGATTCTAATTTTATATCACTTATTTTGTTCTTTGTTTTATTTAAAAGCAAATCGAGCAAAACTTAATTAAATATGATTCTCTAAAATCTGAATTCGCTTACTGTACCTTCAACCCTCAGCCTGTATATTTTATTGTACCATTTACCTTTATTTTTAATGTTAACATTAATTAAATTGCCATTAATTAATCCTGTAAGTAAACAAAACCTCTAACCCCAATTACTCCAGAAAAATGTAATAAATAAAATAAAACAAAAAGCTGTTCTCAGGTCTGCACTGACACACACAAACACTGCAGCCGATTTAAAGCACGATTAATTGAGTGTAATGAGACTCTCTAAAATATGACACTCCCCCACAGCTGATTATTGTTAGGAACTAAATTACATTTTTCCGCCACGGGGAATCCTATTCAGATGTTGGTCAGAGTTGCCATTGTTTAATGACTACACTAGAAAAGCAGTGGCAGCCAAAGAGCTCTTCTCTGAGGCTCCCGGCGGATCTGAATGTAAATGTGTTGTCAGATGAGTGTTTCCTCTTTGTCGTTCACAGATGGCAGTGTGTTTGCAAACCACTCGGGACAGGCCTGACGAACAATTAGCTGGATTTTGGCCTGTGCATTCACACCGGCCAGACGTGGTAGTGCTGCCTGCACTCTCAATAATAGCGGTACAAAAACTATCACCCTTTTCAAAAGCTACAGATATGTATACCTTTGTGCTAATATGTATTGTAGATTTAACACAAGAGCTGCCAGGGGTCGTTGTATACCTAAAATTGCCAGCAGGTCAAATTTACCCGTGCATATGATAGCTGTTTCGATTTGGTTTGAAACCTATTATGTCACTGTGTTATGCCACAAGTCTAGATTTGTGATTTGCTCAGGTGTTATTTTTTTACAGACTTCAACAGAGTGTAAAAATCTTGATAGTTCTGTGGGTCTCGTCTATCAAATCTGAGCTTTATTTTGTATTTAATATTAGAATAAAGTCAGGTGATTGGCCGGGCCATTCTACAGCTTGATTTTCTTTCTCTGCAAGTATTTGAGAGTTTCCTTGGCTGTGTTTTAGATCATTGTCTTGCTGAAATGTCCACCCTGGTTTCATCTTCATCATCCTGATATTTTAGATGTTGAACTGAAGCAGCTGATAATAATTTGCAATTAGGAAGGACAGAGGGTTTCTGAAGACCTACTAAGAAATTTCAGCTGCTGTCTGGGCTTTCACTGCCTTCCTATACCTTCCTTTCTTCATGTGTTCAATACTGTGTAATTCCCCGTGTAATTTTAGTTTATTACACATAATTTAATTTGTAAACTAAATAGATTTGTTTTCTTTGTAAATATGGATTTATTTATTTGTTACCAAGATCCAGGAAAACTTTCATAGTCAAAGGCACCTTTAGAAATATGTTTTCTGAAAAAAATGGTAGCATATTTAATACTTATTTTGTATACTTGAGCACAAAACAGACACAAGTAAAATTTATACTTCAACCAAATGCTGAATATATATGCTTTTCATTGGTGTATACTGTGTTAAGACAGGACAATATTTGGTCAAGATACAGTGCACGGTTTAAATAAACAAATACAACAAAATAAAAATAAACATTGAGAAAATCTCCTGTAAAGTTGTCTAAATCTAGATCTTAGCAATGCATTTTACTAATCAAAAGATACATTTTTGATGCATATACAGTTGAGGTCAGAATTTATAGCCCCTAAATTATTAGCGCCCCTGTTTTTCAACACATTTCTAAACATAATAGTTTTTGTAACTCATCTCTAATAAATAATTTATTTTATCTTTGCCATGATGACAGAAAATACTATACGACTAGGTATTTTTTAAGACACTTCTACCCAGCCTAAAGTGACGTTTAAAGGCTTAACTAGGTTATTTAGGTTAACTAGGCAGGTTAAAATAATTAGGCAAGTAATTGTATAACAGTGGTTTGTTCTGCAGTGTACACTATTGAAAATATTTGCCCCTTTAAGGGGCTAATAATTTTGTCCTTAAAATGGTTTTAAAAAATTAAAAACTGCTTTTACTCTAGCCGAAATAAAACAAGTTAGGCTTTCTCCAGAAGAAAAAATATTGTCAGACAAACTGTGAAAATTTGCTTGCTCTGTTAAACATAGTTTGGAATATTTAAAAATATTCGAAAATATTTGAAAAAGAAAAATCAAAGGGGGGCTAATAATTCTGACTTCAACTGTGTATATATATATAAATATAAATAAATAAATATATATATATATATATATATATATATATATATATATATATATATATATATATATATATATATATATATATATATATATATATATATATATATATATATTATTAGTAAATGTACAAAATATCTTTATATAACATGATATTTACTTAATATTATAATGATTTTGGCATAAAAGAAAAATCTACAATTTTGACCTACAATGTGTTCGACTGCCCAAAATATACCTATGCAACATAAAACTTTTGTGGTCCAGGTTCACATATACACAACAATGTTTTTAAAATAATCACATGTGTACGTATTGATAAAAACAGCTAAAAATGCTGTATAACAGATGCCAGACCAATAGCTTGTGCTGTCGCCTTGTTACTAAGCAGTTCCTGTAGGGACGTGCAAATAAACAGGCAAAAAACATAAAAAGCTTTGCGTTTTTGACTGAAAACAATGTAAACGGCTCCTTAATCATCTAATTAACGGGATCTCATTGGCTAAATGCTGTTGCTTTGTTTGCTACACAGAACACTAAATCACAAGGGGCACAAAAATGATAGCGTGATTATAAGAGAATTATATTGGTAAATTTGACTTCCCAGAGCTCACAGGTATAAATGTTCTACTTTTATTCTGATTTAAATAAAAAGACCCAGATATTTTACTGAAAAGCTGGTATGTAGTTTTAAAAAGCAGCTATGTGTATATTTGATCATTCTAGTGTTAAAATGCATTATGGACTCTTTAGGTACAAAGGTGTGCCTTTTGAAATAAATGCTGCCCCAGTCAGTTTTTGTATCTTTGTTTTTTTTTGTGTGCTGAAAATCATACTAGTAACTCTTAGATGAAATCCATCCCTCTCTCGGATTCTCTTCATCTTTCCATACACATCCCCAAGGCAAAAGTTTGTACACGTATTGCGTCGGCAAAGTGACTGCAATCTAAATGATAGATAGTCTTCATAAAACATACCCAGAGTAAAAAATATTGTGGTTGTGTTTTTGTAAACAATAAATAAATATATAAATATGTCTGTACACAGTAGTTTAGTGATGTGCATGTCATTTCAAATTTCACCCAAACAGTGCGGAAATAATGTGTATTAAAAAATGCTAATTGTCAACTAAAGAGTATGTTTTAGTTTACACTGATCAACGTATGCCTAAAATTACAGTTTTATTTGTGAAATATTGTATATGGTGTGCGTTAAATTTCTTTTTATCAGAATAAATTATTTAGATTACACGTGTATGTGTCAGCCCAGGTGATAAAAATAATAATTAAATAAAGATAAGCATATTAATATTTATATTAATATTTATAATTCATATTAATGGGATGAATACTGCATAACATATTAAGAATTACCATTTAATAATTTATTGACCATTAATAAGTTGAAAATTATTAACATAAATTATTTATTATTTAGGTAACACTTTATTTTGATGGTCCATTTGAATATTAGTAGACTGTCAGATTAATATCTGTTGACATTTCATATTTCTGCCGCGTAACAAAGCGCCATATGAAGTTTCATTTTAAATAACATGCAAATGTGCGTGTCATCCGGTGCCTCAGTCAAAGTTAATTCAGTGTTCGTGGTTATTAATCTCGGTGTACAAGCTCAGAACTTTAAACTAACACACAGTTGGCTGTAAAACTATACAAAGACACAAATCATTTTGTAGTCTCTGCTTGGTCTGTGTTCGAGTCCAGGTCGTACATGTACGGCTGAATGCTGGTCCTCTCACTCATGTTGCTTCTCTCTTTTGCCAAACACAAAGCGGGGGAGCTCTTGGCTCCGCCCACTTGTTACATTGGGCGGGAAGTCGAAACTAATTTTCATGTGAAGCAAAACACCCCTAAAACAGCGAGCTGTGTACACGCCCCCAAAATAACACTTTTAATACATTATAATAAAAAAAAATCTGAATTGTGTTTTGAACTGAACCTAAACGGACACACTCAGAAGAACCATAATATTAATATTAAATCATAAAAAAGGGGTAAACTAGGTGCACTTTAAACTCAACAAACAGACCATCAAAATAAAGCGTCACCATTATTTACAATTTAAAGCATTGCAATGTCTTTGGGCCAAAGTAATTATGGTGCAAATGTATGTGATACTGCAGAAAATAATAACCTAGTTTAAATTAATCCATCAAACAAAATTTCAATTAATCACCTAAAAACATGATATAGCCTACTAACATAATACTCTCTATTTTATATACAAATCTATTAAATAAAAATATTTCTAATTTCCATCATTCCTTCATTATCTGAAGCCTGCATGTGATCTGTCTGTTACTCACCCATTATACAAATTACAGGACCTCACACATGTCCTTCCCCGGCTGAAGTATTTACAGGACAGACACTGATTTGGCCCGGGCCCCCAGCATCCTGACACTGAGCACAGCGGATCACAAACCATCCTCTGTTGAGCTGCAGAGCACAAACACACACATACATACAAGAACATAATGAATTGCACATCAAAAAACATTACAGGTCTCATGACATTCAAAGTTTTGTAGCCATTAGACCGTTTATACTGGCTTTGAGATTCACCTTATGGCTTGAACATATTAATATTACCTATTATTAGATCCCCCGAAGTGCTTTGAAAAGTGAGCTTTGTTTGATGTGTAATGTACTCTGTAATTTCAACGTAATCGTAATGACAGGGCAGGTTATATCCAATGTCTCTTCATCCCTTTTTGATGAGGAATGAATAAGCTTATTAAAGTTTCTAACCACTTGTGTGTGAGTAAATGGTGAATATTTTTTTTTTATTTTTGAACTACCAGAATTCAATAAAACTAAAACAACCAAAGCCATCATACTAGCTGTTCTCATATTATCATGTCAAATTTTTATTCAATGCCTCTATTGAAATATCAAGTGAAGCTTTTAATGTCTGTTGTCATGTTTTATGTCTTATAATATAATAATAATCTAATATAGCCTATAAATGTGTCCAAGTTACTAGTTACAAGTTGAAGTGTCTACATACATCACTTTGACTTTCACAAGCAGGAGTTTTTTCACGGCACTGAAAATGTTGTTTTGAAAGACATGTCTGATGTAAAGGTTTATTTTTGCAATCAGAAAGTTATGTTTTTGTTAGCAGGAAGTTGCTAGGCAACAGAGGCACACATATTCACAGCAACAGGGAAAAGTAGGATGACACTGAAATGCATGTGCTCATTTTGACAGCTATATGGCAATTAAAGGTTGAAATACTTATTGATTTTTGTAATTATAATACAATAAAAATGTTAAAAATTAATTTACACATATTTTAAAAAAGGCAGGGTATTATGGATGTGTGGGTTTTATTTTAATAAAGTTATTAAATTACAAAAATGAAAAACAATCAAAATGAACATCTCAATATTTCTAGTGTTAAGACTAAAATATCAACACAAACACCTCCAAAAAATTTTCATTTGATTTCAGGGAGACTTTAATATTTCAACAGAAAATATGGCACCATAAGGATGAAAACTGCACTTGTAAAACAACAAAGTATTTAAGTAGATACATCTGTTACATTTAGCCAACCCAGGCTCATTCTGAAAATGTACCACTACATACATTTTGGAGAGTGCCAAATATGTCACTGGAGCTTAAAACTTTTTTTGTTTTTGTTTGCGTTAATCCACCAGAGGCCACTGTGTACACATTTTGAGATCTTAAAGCTGTTGACTGACTGACTGACTGACTGACTGACTGACCTACTCCTTCACTATACCCAACAAAAAGTGTTTTCAAAAGTGCCGATTGACCCGCCCATCCACTTCCCTAAACTCAACTGACAGTGTTTTCAAAAGCAATCCAGAAAAAGAAAAGTTTGATTTTTACCACATTTTCAGATTTTACCACATTCTCACCCTGTTATTTAATTGTTTATTTTATTTTTTAGCTTCTGTTTTTGTATTACCTGTTTTCTGAAACTGTTCTCACCAGACTCCGTCGTCATGGTCAACTTCTCTTTGCGTCTAAAGTTCGCCAACATACATGGCGAGCTACTGGACAAACTGATAACAGCGGGAAAGCCGTCCACGCGGAGGTAAGCAAACAGCTAGTAAGCACGAAAAGGAACAACGTCATACCGCTCTGTAATGTTCATTTTTAAGACAAAATGCAGCCATACAAACCTCTGGCTGCATACAATCTCCAGAAATGTATATAGGGCTACGTTTTTATAATGAGCCTATGTTGGATTTAGCTCTGTCAGCCATTTTAAGCATATTTAAATATCTTGGTAACACTTTAAAAAAGGGTTGCATTAGTTAATGTTAGCTTATGCATTTTCTAACATGAACAAACAATGAACAATATCTTCATTACAATATTTATTTATGGCAGTTAACATTAGTTAATGAAAATACAGTGCTTACTGTTAGTTGTTAACTCACGGTGCATTAACCACTGCTAAAGAGCATGAAGTTGGATGTTAATAATGCATTAGTATATGTTGAACTATGATTAATAAATGCTGTACAAGTATTGTTCATAATTAGTCATGGTAGTAAACATATTAACTAATAAAAGCTTATTGTAAAGTGTGACCAATATCTTATAAAACATATTACAACTGAATCTATATGAACGGCAAATAAAAACTCTGTATTAACTGAAGCACTATCCCTCATATTTAGTAAAAGTGAAGCACTGGGTTCGCTGGACAATCCAGAGATGAGATCGGTATAGTGTGAAAAAAGAGCTGGATGAATGAGCCGACTAACAGCGCCATTGATCCTGCACACCACAGACTTATTATCACACTAATTACATCAAGCACAGTTTGGCAGCGCGGCACTGTGGGAAGTGTTCTGCTACTGTCAACATCTCCATTACCGATAAATCTGCGCTTCTCTGTTTCATCAGTTCAGGGAATCCTTATCGTTCGTAAGTTATTCCCCTGTAAAACGATTGCCTTTATGTCCTATGCGTGTCCCATAGGTAAAGTATAGTGAAATTCAAGAGCTGGCAGACCTAATAGACTAGTCTATTATTAATCCTTAAGTGCAGTATGATGGGTAATGGGTTGACCACATTTAGGTCTAGGTTTTACATGTCATTATTTCCATGACAATTCAGCATATCCTTATTGTGATTTATTAAAATATTCACATACACTAACCGGCCACTTTATTAGGTACACATTACTATTACCAGGTTGGACCGTCTTTTGCCTTCAGAACCGCTTTAATTCTTTTGTAGCATAGATTCGACAAGGAACTGGAAATATTCCTCAGAGATTTTGGTTCATATTGACATAATAGCATCACGCAGTTGCAGCAGATTTGCTGGCTGCACATCCATGATCTGAGATGATTCACGCTTTATAACATGGCAGGTTATCCTGCTTGAAGTAGTCATCAGAAGATGGGTACACTGTGGTTATAAAGTGATGCACATGGTCAGCAACAACACTCAGGTAGCCTGTGGTGTTGACACAATGCTAAATTGGTAGTAATGGGACCAAAGTGTGCCAAGAAAATATCCCCCACACCATTACACCACCACCAGCAGCCTGAACCGTTGAAACAAGGCAGGATGGTTTCATGCTTTCATGTTGATGCCAAATTCTGACCCTACCATCCGAATGTAGCAGCAGTAATCGACTCATCAGACCATGTAAGCCTGTGCCAATTGTATTTCTTCCAAATTTACAATAAATGTTGACAATTGGAGTGTTTTTTATGTTTGCATAAAATAAAAAGGTGTCATATTTTCAGACCTATCTGTATTGATCTTTAAGAAACACAATGCTAATGTTTTAATTTCAATTTAGTTATATTTTTTTCAATTTTTTTCAATTTATTTTTGCATTTTTATTTTTTAATTAAGAGATAAGAAATCAATATTTGGTGGAATAACCATGACTTTCAGAGACAAATAATGAAAACATTAGCTATTCACACATTACATCACCCTGTGCATTTTAAAGAATCACACAAGAAAAGAGTGATGGAAACACCAAACTTCAAATAAAAGTCCCTTATCATGCAAAAAAAAAAAAAAAAAAAAAGGGTTATTATAACAGGAAGTATCTAATATTAACTATTAACCTCACATGACCAGTCAGTGTTTCCGCTGGAGGTGCCTTGTTTACTATTGATCATTACATGTAGACTATCAATGCTAGATGAAAAAGCTCCTAATTTGCATTGTTTTCATTTTTGGTGAGCTTTAAAAATATTTACTTTATGGATGGAAATCCTAAGATGAAGCGTACAAAGAGAATAAAGCACATTTAACTTGCGCATTTATCTTACACTTATTGTATTATATATGCTTGAGTATGAAGATTTTTATCACAATCTGCATCTCTAAAGTCCGTTTTTCAAATTTTTTTCTTTTTTTTTCTTGCACACGGAGTTAGAAACCTTCACAACAACTACATATTCAGAAGGGATTTTAGGTAACACTTTATTTAAAATAACAATTCATGCTATTAACAAACCATTAATTGAGTTACTAATTTAAGTAGCTGCCTAATAATAAGTAAGTAAAGTGGAAGTTAGATTTAGGTCTTGGGTACACTGTAAAAAAAAATCTGTAAATTTTTTGACCTGTGTCAAAAAAAAACAACTTTTTTTTTTTGACACCCCAACTGCTGGAAATAAACCGTAAAATTGCAGATTTTTTTACAGTGTATTTTACATCCCTTATCATACACTGTAAGAAAAACGTTATTTTACTTTTTTCTGGCCAAAAAAAAAAAAAATAAAATAAAATAAAATAACGGCCAGTAAATTACAGACATTTACCGTAAAATAACGAAGGGTAAATTACAGAAATTTACTGGAAATTTCAGGAAATTTCTGTAATTTAAAGTTTGTTATTTTATGGTAAATGTCTTTAATTTAACAGTGTTTTTTTTACAGTGTAGGATTACAGATATAGAATAAAATAATACTTTATAAACTACAAAAACAGCTAATGCTGCAATAATAGGATGGTAACCGGCTTATTACTCACCTATTATTGCAATTTTACCTTTTTTATTTAAGTATTTAATAGCATGAATTGTAATTTAAACTAAAGTGTGTAAGTGAATATTTCTTTAAATAGCATTTATGTGATTTATGTCACACTTCATTTCTAAAATCATGGTGAATTTTAGGCTGTAAAATCCTTTAAGATAATTTGACTGAACGTGTCTGATAGCATTGACTCACAGCACTCTCTGGGGTCTCTGTTGTCCTTGATCTTGGCTTTCTGTGTGCTGGTGCGAAACAGAGACGTCCAGTTGACTGTGCTGTAGAAGCAAAGCTGGCTGTTGTTGGTCATGTAGACGTTACCAGCGCTGATCTCTCTCAGAGACTGAAACTGCAGAGACGTGATCCAGCGCTGCTTTAGGATCAGCAGAGAAATACCACTGGCAAAATAAAATACACAAGCAAATGAGACTGAAGGATAATTTTAGGATTTCCAAACCAATGATTTCCAAAAACACAGCAAAAACAGAGACCGTATAATGATCACACACCATTTAGATATTTCTAAACATGCCTTATAATCATTCATTTCATTTGTTAAGACAAGGCTGGAAATGGCTGGAAACCAGCCTGAAAGTGGCCAAAACCCCTCTAAAACCAGGCAGGTCGACCAGCTAAAACCAGCCAACCAGCCTAGGCTGGTTTAAGCTGGATTTTTCAGCAGGGCTGAGCACCAGGAGGAAACCCATGCCAACATAGGGAGAACATGTAATCTTCACACAGAAGTAAAAACTAGCCCAGAAGACACTTGAACTAGTTCGTAAAGCATACACTCAATGCATCACCTAGCGGGTTCCACACAGGCTTCTGCATCTTGCTTATATACACGATGAACAGCAGCTACGCTAATTATTCTCTTTATTCTTTATTTTCACCTGGGGATACTCATCCCGAGGTCCTCAGATTATGCGGAGTCACTGATTGGATCCAAGACCAGCGACGTGATGATCCCAAGGATTCCATATCCGGGACCAGGCCATATCCTGAGCTGCTGCTGCGCTGATGGTCGAGGGGAGTGGAGAACATGAGTCTGATTCCAGCGACGTTCCAGGGACAGATGAGTCTTCGCTGAGGCTATCTTCCTGCATAAACCACGGCGAATGAAGCTCTGCACAAGACTTTTGGCCAGCGGAGAAATTAAAATGGTCATGCTGAACTGAGTCTGGTTCCCTCAAGGTTTTTTTTCTTCACTCCCATCAGGTGAAGTTTTTTTTCCCTCTCCGCTGTCGCCACTTCCTCGCATGGTTCAGGATTGGTAGAGCTATGCATCGATGAATTTGCTCTTCAGTGTTTGAACTCTCAGTAATGATAAATCACACTGAACTGAGCTAAACTGAACTGAACTGAACTTAAACACTAAAACCTGAACCACACTGTTCCAGTTACTATGACCATTTATGTGAAGCTGCTTTGACACAATCTACATTGTAAAAGCGCTATACAAATAAAGCTGAATTGAATTGAATTGAATTGAATTGAATAGTGACCTTCTTGCTGTGAGGCGACAGTGCTAACCACTGAGCACTGGCCACCTTGTGAAACTTCAAATACACTGTACTGGATTTGGTTAATCTAAATAACTAAAACACGAATGACATTCATACCTGTAGAGAGTTCTTCCTCCTATGGTGACAAGGTTGGAAAAAACACTAAGGTCAGTCATGTTTTCAGGCCAAGACTGGATGTTCAAGTAACCTTAGGATGAAATCAAGAAAATTCAAGTATTATTCAGTGGTTATTTTCTTAATGTGATAATAAGAAACAAAGCAAAGTTGTTTACTACTTGCACAAGCAATAAAGATATATAGATATATTACATCTCACCAAATGAACCGCATTACTGCGAGCATTTTTTATGGTTGCACATGTTTTTATGATCAATATTTTTGTGGATCAGAATCAGAGGTGCCTTTATACTGTGGTCATGGAAACTGCGTTCATGACAGCAGTCATAGGTCTTTCTTATTGTGCAGATTTTCATTACGTTACACTACATTAACTGCAGTACAATATCTGATTGTGGCACGCAACAGATTTAATGAAATCAAAGTCTCTTAATATGACTAACTGTTTACTTTTATTATAACATTTTGGAGAAAATCAAGCAGTTGAAAATAATAAGGATCTAAGATATGCCAACAATGCTTGATAACAATGCTTTACTATATTTAGCAAAAAATACAGAAGGATTAATAACTATAGCTACCTGTGATCTCTCTGACGGTGCGGAAAACATTTAGTCTCTCCGGATCCAGAGCACTGATGCCATGATACATGTCACTGTTAAACAAAGCAAACACACAGTTAATGGATTAAAATACTGTGTGTACACTTACAATGTGTACAAACATGAAAATGGAGCAGTTTTATACAGTAGCTCTTAAAAATGATCTTCTTTTTGCATTTACTAATATGCTAATTCAGTCAAATTAAATGATTTAATTTACTTAAGAACACAACAAATTACTGATTTAGAAAATCAAGAAACATCAAACATGATTGATGACTATTGATTAAATAATATGCACAAGCATTTTAATATTGCCTTATTATATCATTAAAAGATTTGGTTATTATCATTGTATCAATATACAAATTTTACACATATATAAATGAAGAAAAAAAGTCATGATAGACCTAAAATCATGAAAGCAACATGCTAAAATCATGATAATTAAATGCCAATTCATACTAGAATCAAGCTAATTCACGCTAGAATCAGGCTATTTATGTGCTAATTCTTAGAATCATGCTAGCATGCTAATTCATATGAGAAACATTCTAACAACATGCTAATTCACGTTAGAATCATGCTAACATCATGCTAATCAATGGTAGAAACATTTTAACATCATGGTAATTCATGCTAGTAATCTGCTAATTCATGATAAAATCATACTAACAACATGCTAATTCATGCTAAAACATGTTAACATGTTAATTCATGTTGGAACTATGCTAACAACATGCTAATTCGTGTTAGAAACATAAGGACATTCTAATTCATATTAGAAGCATTTTAACAACATGCTAATTCATGTTGGAATCATGCTAACAATATGGTAATCAGTGTTAGAAACATGCTAAGGTGGTTGACAGGTTTTAGCTGATCAACCAGCCTGGTTTTAGAGGGGTTTTTGCCATTTATAGGTGTAACAAGGGCCAGCTAATAAGTGCTTTGCAGGTAAATCTCACTCCTCTGACCTCTAAAGGTGCTCTAGCAACATACCCTAGAGGCCATGGCCTTTAGCCTCCTTGGTAGAACAACCAACTCCCATGCGGAAGGTCACTGGTTCGATACCAGCTCAGAGCGGGTTGGGTGGCATAGGACCGGCGGGGTTACATAGGCTGGTTTCCAGCCATTTCCAGCCAGCTGTTTAGGCTGGAAGATGACCAGATAAAACCAGCTTGACCAGCCGTGCCAAGCTGGGAGCCCAGCCAAAACCAGCTATCTCAAGCTTAAACTAGATTGGTCGACCAGCTAAAACCAGACAACCAGTTTAGGCTGATTTAAGCTGGATTTGTCAGCAGGGAGGGATCAACTTTAAAGCTTTTTGCTGGCTTGCTTCAGTCTTTATGGTTACATTGTAGGGATCTTAAATTTTAGCCAACTTGAAACTTTTTCAAACTAAACAAACTACTTCCAAGATACTTTATTAAGACACCATAAAGTTTGTCCTCAAACTTTACTATAGCTTATAATATTTTTATATTATTAGTAGTATTTAATAATAACTTTAAAATACTTTTATAAAAGCATTTGTCTTTTTCAAACATTTAAAATAAGCTTATTTTTTTCTTAAAACAACAAATAGTAAAAAAACAAACAAATAGTATATATTATACATTCATATTCACACACTTAATTATAAATATAGAATTTTCTAACATGTAAACAGGGACGGAGAGAGAGTACATTTATCTCTGAAAATTCCTGTAATAACTCAAAAGACAGAATCTTGATATCCTGGAAACAACAAGGTTGACCTCGGTGGGAGTTTTGCGTCAAGGTCACAGATCACGTGACTTCAGAAATATTTCTTCTGAGCAACATTTGAGTCGATGTACATCAAATCCCACTCTCTGCTACGCATTTCAGGAGCAGCTGACAAGCACTTATAGCTGCTTTTTAGGGCACGCAGAAGTTCAAAGAGAAACACAAATGTAATCTGGGAATATCACACACTGTCAGGCCCAAAGACTTAAAGATTCCTCACCCTTTGATGCCTGTGATGAGGAAGATGAGGTTGCCGTTGATCTTGGTGCAGTTGACAAACTTCTCAATGTTGCTGGAATCAACAGTTTGGGCTGATTGAAGGCTGCCGGTTCCTATACCATCACACACTAAACACCACAAACAAACATACACAGGCATATGAGATACCGTATTGTACTAGTAATACAGGCACGCTTTAAATCATATGAGCATAAAGGGATGTTAAAAAATGACTTAGTTGTTTAACCTCCTGATCTTTTGCTCAGAACATTAACAACAGTTGAAGATGCTTGAGTTTGCTTTTGAATGAGAGAGGGAGTTTTTATTTTTATTATTAAAGCACTATTAATCTGTTCGTGGAGATGTACAGCATTGTAGGTGACTTTCTGACCTCTATAACCTCTGCAATTCTCCAGATTATTGAAGAATCTTTTTTTTTCCCTTTTTTTTTTTGTAACAGCTGAGACTTTTGTCTATTTTATTTATTTATTTTTTTGCATATTTAAAAGGCATCTAACTTTTGGAGGCTGTATAGGCAGAACTGTGTGTTGTTGTAGTGTTTCCACAGTCATACTGGATTGGAGTGATAGAAACACAACAAGTCTCTTTTTTTAATTACTGATGTTGAAATTGGATCCAAATCATTGTGATTTTGAGGCCCACCACAACCTTATGTAGGAGTGTGGTTTTCCCCGCCCACCAAATTGATTGACAGATGTCATGTTTCCATACACATGTCCACAGAACATTTTTTGCAAGAAACTGTCATGTTCGGGTAGGTAGGAGATAAGGACTCAATCCCAATTTCTCAAAATGGGTCTATATTAATAATAAAAATAAAACAAAAAAGGCAACAAAAACAACCCTGAGAGGGAAAGCATTAACAAAACAAATAAACAAACAAACTTGACTGGGCAGGCTGGCAGGGATAAGGGCTGGAAGAAACAACAGGAGTGGACAAGGTGATAAATGACGATGAAGTGGCATAGAACAGCAGACAAGAGGAGACTATAAAGAAAAAGAATTAACAAACTAACAAACAGGTGAGCATAATAAACTAATAATGGGTGGCACTAGACAATAGACAGAAGCACAAGACAAAAAGAAACAACACAAGACATGTGCTCACGTAAAAATGAGAATAGAACACGCAGCCAATGAGAAAACTTATTGACCTCGTGTTCACATAAAACATGACACTAAAGCACGCGGCCACAATGTAAACACGAACTGAGCATCCTCTGAAGCACGCGCATGTGCGCTCGTTCACTACAAAGATCGAATGTTCACAACAACAAGACACAGACCAAGACTGTCCGGTATGAGAAAACTCGAGCCGAGCACAACATACATGACTCTGCCACCAAAACAAGAATCAACAAGACCAAAGTGGCAGAATCCTGACAGAAACTGGGATTAAAAAATGTTACAACTCTCTGTGATTAGCGGCACCTCAATAGTTAATTGTTAATTAATTTAAATTAGTTTAAAATGTTTTTAAAACAGAGCATTTTAATGATAAAGACAGTAAAATCGCTATCTAATTCTTAACCGTTATAATCACCACGGCCACATGATGTCAGTAAATGCATATGTATAAGTGTGTATTTGTGTACTGCAAATGTCATTTGTGTGTGACTCATCATTTCAGAAAGGCTTGAATAAATATCACAAATACATTAAATAAAATTACTTGGTATTTTTGACTAATGAGCTGCATTTCAGCTTCATGCGTGTCTGTCTCTATCACTGGCGGCTGTCTATTTGATGTTATGCAATATGAGAAGCAGATATGCAAGTCGGAGCGGTGGGCGGGGAGAAGCAGCTCATTTGCATTTAAAGCCGCAGGCTACAAAAACAGCTATATTGTCTTCAGACACCAAAATGAGCAGCTTAGTTTGGTTGTTTGTTTGTTTGTTTGTATACTTTATTGTCTCTCAAGGGGAAATTTTCTGTGGACTCACACAGCACTTCAGCAAGTTCTGACACGATAAACAGTATAAAATAAGCAAACATGCAAAAGAATTACATACACTAGCAATCAGTGTTCAACAGTCTGATTGACACTGGGATAAAACAGTTCTTAAGTCTGTTCCGCTTCCAGCGAAAGGTTCTGTATCTTCTACCAGAAGGTAAAAGATCATAAAATGGGAAGAGTACATGAGATGGGTTACATAAAATTCTTTTTTCCTCATTCAGAGTGCATTGCTCGTAAAGTGTTTGAATACTAGTAAAAGTTTCAGATACTATTAGTCTCATAGCAGTCTTGATAGTATTAAAAATTTGTAAATTATATAATAAATAATCTTAAGCGTGTTTTAAACTGAAACTTTACAGATACATTGAGCGACCAAAGTTTTCTCTTACATCTTGCAAAAGAGGTAAACTAGGTGCCCTTTAAAAACCATAAATGAATAATTTCTCAGGAAAAGTTGCATCAAAACAATAAAAACAGAGAGAGAGAGAGAGAGAGAGAGAGAGAGAGAGAGAGAGAGAGAGAGAGAGAGAGAGAGAGAGAGAGAGAGATTTTCCTTTTGATAAAATTTTGAGCAAAAGATAAAAACATAGTGTGATCCTAAAACACAAACAAGGTATTTGCCATCAAAATAAATGTGGTAATGATAATTGTTCTTTACTTTTGGGGCAGATTTCAGTGCACTGGATGCACATCTTGATGTTATTTTCCTCCACCTCCGTCTTGTTGCTCGGACAGGCTCTGACACAAGAGCTGTGATCCACCACAAAGTTATCTAGGTCAGAGAACGACACAGAGAACTTGTGAAAAAAGCTTCTTTTTTGATTTCTTTGGGACAGATTTATCAAAAATGAAAAATCTTGTCATCGTTTACTACCTATCAAATAGTTCAACTCACTGATTGACTCTTATTTTTGCAATTATTCATTTTAAAAACAGTAATACAATTCAGTAAAAACAGTAAAATATGAAAATATTATTATAAAATAATCCCTCTATCCCTCCCTCCTTACCACCTTTCTTCCTCCCATCTGTTCATCCATCCATTCATCCATCATTTCTATCTTCCTTCTTCTTTCCCATCCGTCCATCCATCCATCCATCCATCCATCCATCCATCCATCCATCCATCCATCCA
Organism: Danio rerio; assembly: GCF_052040795.2. Classification (NCBI taxonomy): domain Eukaryota; kingdom Metazoa; phylum Chordata; class Actinopteri; order Cypriniformes; family Danionidae; genus Danio; species Danio rerio. Next base: position 8,634,179 of record NC_141021.1, on the reverse strand, counting down.
TCCATCCATCCATCCATCCATCCATCCATCCATCCATCCGTCCGTCCATCTGTCCATCCGTCCATCCTTCCTTCCTTCTCCCTTCCTTTCTTCCTTCCTCCCATCCATCCATCCATCCATCCATCCATCCATCCATCCATCCATCCATCCATCCATCCATCCATCCATCCATCCATCCATCCATCCATCCATTCATTCATCCTTACCATTGCTCTTGTATAATTCTCTTATGTTGACCAAGTCTGCATTTACATATTCAAATATATAGTAAAACAGTAATACTGCGAAATATTACAACATAAGAAAACTTCCACTATATTTTACAATGTTATTTATTAATTTGTTTATTTAGTGCAACTCACGTGGGCATTTCTTGACACAGAAAGCTCCATAGGTGTATTTGGCATTGGGATTGTGCTCGAGCTGGAAGGTCGTTGGATTGTAGACGAATGGTTGAGGACATTGAGTCACGCAGGCACCGCTGTCATTAAAGTTGGTGCAAGCCTGAAAACAGAAAACAGTCACATGAGCTCAGGATTTTATGGATATAACGTGACTATAATCAATATAATAAGCCCGGTGCGGTCTTCTGCTGCTGTAGCCCACCCCCCTCAAGGTTGGACGTGTTGTGCGTTCAGAGATGCTCTTCTATATACCTTAGTTGTAATGAGTGGTTATTTGAGTTACTGTTGCCTTTCTATCAGGTCGAACAATTCTACTTGGACCTCTGGCATCAACAAGACATTTGCGCCCACAGAACTTCCACTCACTGGATATTTTGAGAGATGGTTGTGCGTGAAAATCCCAGTACATTAGCAGTTTCTGAAATACTCAGACCAGCCCATCTGGCACCAACAACCATGCCATGTTCAAAGTGACTAAAATAATCTTTCTTTCCCATTCTGATGCTCAGTTTGAACTGCAGCAGATTGTGTTGACCATGTCTAGATGCCTAAATGCATTGCATTGCTGCCATGTGATCGGCTGAGTAGAAATTTGCATTAACAAACAGTTGGACAGGTGTACCTAATAAAGTGGCCGGTAAGTGTATTTCGAACAAGTTAAAAAAGGAAGATAATTACCCCAACATTTTACAATCATAAATGAAAGAACGATGACGTACAAAGCAGTCGGTGTCTTTGGGTCCGAAACAGCCCCCTGCGCATTCACGGTGACAGCAGTTACTGACATACGGCCCAAAACATCGACCGTCACACTGCTCCGCACACACCGTCTTCGTCACTGTAATAACAAACACAATAGTGAAGCTCTCCGCTCATATTTATCCGCTCACTTTATAACTTTACTTCTCTGTAACTATGTCAAAAGTCAGCAGGACAGAGCAAAAACCTTAAATCTATTATTTGTCAGAGAAACTGTGCAACCCCTGATCAGTGGTGACACTCTATGGTTCTGGATCCTCTTTAATTATAGCTAATTATGTGGTGAAAACTGAACCTGCCATCCCTGCCGTCCCTCTTTTTTGTGTTTGCCACCCACACAGAGCACATCACCACAGGTTGTGCCACAAGCAGACCAACCAGTTCACAAGAGCTTTCACTCAAGGTGCCATACAGAATTTTAACATAACATACAGAATGCATTTAGTCTGAAATATATACATTTCTTTATTCAGTAACTATAAGTAGGGCTGTATAACTAGAAGTATTAAGTATGATTTTGTTTTTCTGCAATATATTGGGATATGAGAACATTTTTAACAGATGGCTGGAAAAGCTCTATTTAAAAAACAAACAAAAAAAATCATTAATTTAGATTAATTGAGGGGATTTTGTAAGGGTGCGAGTAATGTATACAAAAAGTACTTACACTTTTTAAAAAAATGTTGAGTTATTTATTTAACCCAATGGTTAAGTTAAAAATATTTGGTGCTTTGATTATTTTTTGGGATATTTATTAACAACTCAACCATTTGGGTTAAATATTTGGTGCTTTGTTGGGCTATTTTTAACCATTATTGGATTTAGTTATTTAATAACAACCAGTTGGGTTAAAAATTTGAATTTCAACAGTCAACTGATTTAACTGACACAGTATTAATATGCAATGTTTTTTATTGTAAAGTATATTTAAGCTCTAACGCAATAATTTATATAAGCTTTGCTTATGCTTTGTTGGGTTATTTTAACCTTTGTTAGGTTATTTATTATTAACTCAACCAGTTCAGTTAAACATTTGGTGCTTTGTTGGGTTATTTTTACCCTTTATTGGGTTATTTAATAAACAACTTAACCAGTTGGGTTAAAAATTGAATTTCAACAGTTATCTGCTTTAACTGACACAAAACAGCTGTATTAATATGCGTGATGTTGCTTTTGCACTATAAAGTTTATTTAAGCTATAACGCAATAATATTGTTATTTTTTTTATCAAATTACCTCACAGTGTCATGTTTTTTATATTCGTTTCACCATCCATGACCATCTTATAGAAGCGTAAATGTATTGTACTCTGTGTACACTAAGTGAAGCCTGCTGCTGCTACTGGACAGCATCTACAGCACACAGAGCTCCATATTCTGCTCCATCAACAGAGGATTTTCTGCTTATAACTGTCTGTGCTTTATTCTGTTTCTTCATTGTTTAACATTTAATCAAAATAACCCAATGCATTGGGTTAAAATGATATAACCAATTGCATTGGGTTAAAATTATATAACCCATTGCATAGGGTTAAAATAACCCATAGTTGGGAAGGTGCTACAATTTCCTATAGATGGGTTTTATGATGAGGTATTGTTAACCCAACTATTTTAACAGAGTACCAATTAATTACAATGGAGCAAAGAACAAAGTAAAACAAACAGTGATTTGTGGTTTTAGTCTAGATGAGACTTTCGTCAATTGGGAAGTTTGTTTCCCGCCACTGTCACCACTGGCTTGCTTGGCTTGGGACTTGTGGAGGTGCACATCAATGGATTTGCTCTTCAGTGTTCGAACTTTCGGCAGTGAAAATAAAACCACACTGAACTGAACTAAACTGAACTTCAACTCTGTAAACTGGACTGACATAGTTTCAATTAACTAAAACTGCTTTGACATAATCTACATTACTCTGCTAAAATAGTTGGGTTAAAAATACCCCAACATATAACCCAACTATAGGGTATTATAGCAGCTTTCCAACTATGTTTTTTTTTAACTCAATGCAATGGGTTGTGTAATTTTAACCCAATGCATTGGGTTATTTTGATTAAATGTATTTTTTTTCCATTCTGTTATTACTATTGCTATGTACTATTAATTTTATATTATGGCTGTGTAAATAAATAACATGCATTTTTTTATTTTTTTTTTAAATATTGAAATTGCTTTATTTTCATTACATTTTAAGTTCCAGACACTTAAGGGTTTTTATCTGTTTAATATAGATCGGCTATGAAGAGCGTTTGTATCATTAATAATTAAGAGTACTAGTCAAACGTATATATAAAAAAAAAACATAGTTATAAACAAAGTTATAAAATAAAATAAAATATAAAAAAAAAAGTATAACAATATTATAGCGTTAGAGCTTAAATAAACCTTACAATACAAAAACAAAGCATATTAACACTGATCTGTGTCAGTTAAATCAGTTGACTGTGGAAATTAAAATTTTCTAACCCAACTGGTTGAGTTGTGATATGGCTGTGGCGCATATAATCATATAAAATAACCCAACAAAGCACAAAATCTTTAACCCAACTGCTTGAATTATTAATAAATACCTCAATAAAGGTTAAAAATAATCAAAGCACCAAATATTTTTAACCATAAATTTTTTTTTAGAGTGTATGAAAGCGCTATAGAAAAAGAAGAATGAACAGTGTAGTTCCACGGACTGTTATAGACTCAATGACAGAAGACGACGAAAGCTAAGCAATATAACAAGTTGTTTTGCTCATAATTATACAGAGAAAGTGTAAAAAGTCACATCACAGTGCATGCTTTAATAATATTTTGTACTTGTCCATGTTTGTATGCTGTTGTGTCACTAAATGAAACTGTGTGCAGACTCACAGCTCTGGCACTGATCCTCCTGAGGACCCCAGCAGCGGCCGTTACAGGAGCGATGGCACCTTCTGCCTGTGGAAAACATCCCAACTTTAATCCTTAACAACAACACCACTCCAGTGAGCTGTGGGATTTGTCTCAAACAGCGCTCCCACTGAGTTTTGTCACCGATTAGACTTAATTGACTGTTTTGTAATTACCGAGAGAGAGTGTTTGAGTGGGACTCTGAGCAACAACATCACTTCACTTGATTAAATTGAAGACATTCTGCAATTTTCAAGTGGTTGGAAAATAAAAAATAAAAACTTGGAAACTTTACAAACTGTTAATAATAGCATATGGCCTATTTGAAACATTTATTTTAGTAATTCAGCATTGCATGGAAAAATGTTTCTTATTAAAACAATAGTCAGAGTCACACACACACACACACACACACACACACACACACACACACACACACACACACACACACACACACACACACACACACACACACACTCACACACACACACACAAATACACACACACACACACACACACACACACACACACACACACACACACACACACACACACACACACACACACACACACACACACACACACACACACACACACACACACACACACACACACAAATACACACGCGCACAAATATAAGAGAAATAAAAAAAAGTGTTATAACTTATATTTGCTTATATTATCTAATATCTTAATTTATTTAAGACAGAATAATTCATTTAAAAGTAACAATAAAGATTTAAAGTCCTTTATAACAGTTTTCAGGTATTTACTGTCACTTTTGATCAGATTAATTTGTCTTAATTAATAAATATAAATGCAAATATAATATATATATATAAATTGACTATATACACTTGTGTGTGTGTGTATGTAATGCCATTCCAGATTTCTTTCTTTCTCTTTCTTTCTTTCTTTCTTTCTTTCTTTCTTTCTTTCTTTCTTTCTTTCTTTCTTTCTTTCTTTCTGATGATGATGATGATGATGATGATGATGATGATGATGATGATGATGATGATCAGATTCTGTGATGTTTCTTTTCGCAGCATTCTTTGACACATAATTAATGATAAATAAAATTGATCATTGTGTATGTATATATATATATATATATATATATATATATATATATATATATATATATATATATATATATATATATATATATATATATATATATATATAGTAAAATAAATAATGATAATAATAATATGTCTATAATATTACTGGTTTTGTCACTTTGCTCATAAAAGGACTTATTCAAAAACATCCTACCTATCTGAAGTATCTGGAACATTGTAGTAGAACTCCCTTGGCATCCATCTAAATGCAGTTTTTGAAAGAAGACACACATAGAAAATCATGTAAAAACTCACATGTGTTCCCACTATTGTTCGACGGCACAACCAGAAGTTCAGATCGAGGGTTTTTGATGATGTCCTGCCAGTGGATGGTGTCCGCATGACACAAGAACTTATTCTGATCCACATACACACCTCCATTCAGGATTTCTACAACAATGAGAATACAAAACAGATGGCATTTATGAACTATGATAATTTATGAATAACTGGCAACACATATTTGAGCTATTATACAGTACATCATATATTTAAAAGTTTCCTAATGTTGTGTGTGTTGTATAGCCCCCTAACAGGTTTAAATGCATCTGAGGTCAGAATACATTGTTATTTTTTTTTCAATTCAGGGCTCAAAGGAAACCTATTATGCTTCTTTTTACAAGATATAAAAAAGTTTCTGACGGTCCTAGAGTGTGTGTATGTGGAGGTTCAGGTCAAAATATGTCCCTTTTAGGTTTTGGGTACACGTCAGCACCAACAGTGTAGTGGTTAGCACGTCGACACATGGCACTTATAAAAACACAGTATTAATGGCGACCCGTGTTTGATTACCGCCTCAAGGTCCTACGCCGATCCTTCCCCAATCTCATCTCCCTATGCTCTATACTTTCTACTGTCCGAATCAAATAAAGGTGAAAAAAAAAGTTGAATACATGAGGAAAAACAAAAGGAAATAATGATTATGTTTTTTCTTTTTGTTCACTCAACTTCATGCATTCCAGTTCTGCAGACAAAAAACGTTCAGTTGGCACAACTTTTGTAGTTCATCTCTCCAGAAAACTAATCGTTTTATGTTAACCCAACTGCATGTTTTTTACTTTACTGACAAATAATTTTATATTAGTGTAGCTGATGTTTTCAAAAGATGAGCGAAAAAGAAAAAGCCAAAGGAAATAAGGATTATTTTTTTTTATTCTACAGACTTCATTTTTTTACAGTGGGTTTTATTAAGTCTTTCTGAGTCTAATCTATGTCGAAAATGCCCATTTCAGAGCATTCCTATTTCATGGGCAGGTGGAGATCATACAAATATCTCATTTATTCATTAATTTATTCATTCGTTCGTTCGTTTTTTTTTTTTTGTTTTTTTTGGCTTAGTCCCTTTATTAATCTTGGGTCGCCACAGCGGAATGAACCGCCAACTTATCCAGCATATGTTTTACACAGCGGTTGCCCTTCCAGCTGCTACCCAACACTGGGAATCATCCATAAACAATTTTGCTAACCCAATTCACCTATACCACATGTTTTTAAACTTGGGGAAACCCGAGCACCTTGAGGAAACCCACGCAATTGCAGGGAGAACATGCAAACTCTATAGAGAAATGCCAACTGACCCAGCCAGGGCTCCAACCAGCAACCTTCTTGCTGTGATGTGATTGTGCTACTCACTGTGCCACTGTGCTGCCCACAAATATGTCAGTAGAAGGAAAATATAATGACTCTTTAAGGTTAAAGTGATTAAAAATAACGTATTTATTATGCACTTTTCTGATTAAAAAATGCGAAGTAATTGCAAAATAATAGATTTTATTTCTTGAAAACCGATATGATGTGCTTTTTAAATAAATAAATGTGTACATATAAGCCACACAGTTCATTCTCAGGTCATCTTAAGGAAAAAAATAATAATTCTATGAAACCAGTTTATGCTTTATAAAAGCAGTGTAATAATAATCGCTCCTTTTAAAAACAGGATTTAAGAATGAAATCGCCCAATTTTCCCCGTTAAGCCGCTTATAGAAGATCAAGCAAGATTATAAGCATATCAATGTGTCTGCAGAGATTGGAAACATGTGCTTTATATTGAGGTAGTATATTCGAGACACCAAGTCCCATTTAAACCCTCTCTCCTGCTTCTATAACTAATATTACCAGCCTAGAAACCAAATGATCTAATGAAGAGCTTCGGTTACTGAGAAATCGGACATTGTGTTCTGCAAATCCGCCTTTATTTATACTCAAAGACGTGTATGACGTAGATCTCGTCTGGTTCGTGGCCTCAAACGGCCGTCTGATGAATGTTACAAAGGCTATGGCTGTTTAAAATGGGTTGGTGCAGTTTCATTCGCTCTTGAAGGAAAACAAATAGGAAGTTAATGAAGCAATATTATTATTCAGGAACTGGCTGGCTCTTCATAATCAACTATTGTAACTTTATATGTTATACGGCTTGACGGTTCTGCTGGAACATCAGATATGCATGGACTGAAGCTGCAGCACTGATTATATTACACTATTAAACCTTTCGCCTTCAGTAAATATCATCTCGTTTTCTTGCTTTCAGCTGGTAAGTCCTCACAGGATGGATGATAACATGAATTAAAATGGACCTGTGCACTAAAATCAAGTAGCTAGGAGACGAACAACATAAAACCAGACCTTTATTTCAATACATTCATTTCCTTCGGCTTAGTCTCTATTTCAGAGGTCGCTACAGTGGAATGAACCGCCAACTATTCCAGCATGTTTTTACGCAGCGGATGCCATTCCAGCTGCAACTCAGTACTGGGAAACACCCATACACTCTCATTCACACACACTCATACACTACCGCCAATTTAGTTTCTTCAATTCACCTATAGCGCATGTCTTTGGACGGTAAGGGAAACCAGAGCACACAAAGGAAAACCCAGAGAACATGCAAACTCCACACAGAAATGCCAACTGGCCCAGCTGGGAATCGAAACAGCAACCTTCTTGCTGTGACGCAACCATGCCACTTCATTTCAATACATACATTGTTATTTGCATGTATATTAGATTGTGAAGCATGCATGATTATTTCAAATAACATCTTTAAATATAGATTTTCTTTTTAAATATATATTAAAAACAGTTACAAACAGTTATTTAGTCACAAATTGTGACACTGAGGTGACAATAAAAGACATTTTTATGTTACAAAAGAGTCAAATTACAAATAAATTATGTGTAAAGGGTAACAGTTTACTTAAAGGAGTGTTTAAAAATTGTTATTAATTGTTATTAGCTCAGTTATATCATTTTACTGTTTGAGATGTCTTTGATATTGTTATGGTTGCAGAACACTAACAGACTACAAATCCGCCATTACATGAACTACAAATTCAGTCATGCACTTCACATCGGTTTCATTTTGATTAAACAATCACACACACAGCCGGAGGATTATCATGGACTGATTACAAGGACTTTAAATACAGCGCACACACACACATAATGGCTGAGTCTTGTTTAATTGTTTTGTAAACATTGCGTTTTTTGTGTACCAATCTTTGCTTTGTTTGTTTATTGTTTACATTGTTTGCCGTCGGGACTGACCACTTGCCTTTTATTTGACCATGACTATCGATTCCTTGTATACATCTGTTTGCCCGTGTTGATCGTTGCTTGCCTGACCATCTCTGTGTAATAGACCTGCATTTGGATCCGCACTTCCGTTGTCAGTGTCCTCATCACATTACAGATATGATAACTTGGCATAAACAAATACATCAAAACCCGTCTTGTCCAACTTGACATTACCAAAACAACATATCTTGTCATAAATCTGTCATAAACATGATTGTCACAAGGGCATTATACAGTAATTGTGTCACAAATTTTATAACAGCATTAATATTTTACTAACAGTGGTACACTTTAACTATTATAATTATATAATAGTTATAATATTAATAGTTAACTATTATTATTATAACTGTTATAATGTTATAATAATGTTATATTATTTGACAGTATTGACACTTTAAATGAAAAAATACTGAAATTTTTTTCATGAAACAATTACAATGCGCTCATGTCAATTACGTTTATGACAGATATAGGACAAGTTACGTTGTCTTGGATTTCAAGTTGTCATGACATAGAGGGTCCTATCTTACATCTGACGCAATAAAGTGCAAGACGTGTCCAGCACGATTTGTTGCTATTTTCAGACCAACGCAACTGTCAACCGTCAACGCAAACTGTTTTCACGTTTTGCGCCATGTTGTTTAAATAGCAAATCCATTTATGCCACTTTATGGACTCATGGATGTGCCAGTCTAAAAAGGAGGTGTGTTAAGGCACACTGTTGGCACGTTGCTATTTTGAGGAACTGAAATAGACTGCGCAATTAAACTAAATTGTTTTTTTAAAACAACTAAAGGCTGCTCTAAAGTCCAGCGCAGAGTACGTTAGTTATGCGCCTATGTGGGTTCAAACGCTTAATACACACACAAATATCTTTACATATAAAAAAGGATTAAAAATTTACAAAAAATTATTATTTTCTACATAAATATAAAAAAGCTGTACCTTCATGCCTTTTTTCAGTTTACTAATGACAATTTGCATTATTATAATGTTATTTTAATGAAGTAATTATTATTACTAGTATTATTTATTATTTGCATATTTATATATTCTTTTTTAATAGAAACAAGCTTCCATTTGTCCACCTGTTGGTTTTGGAGGTATGCATCACCATATGGGGCATAACAACAGGATGTGTGTTTGGATATAACTGGATATTTGGTTTTTGACCACACTTTGTTATTATTGTTATTTATTTGTTTGCTGGAAGCTTTGTAACAAATAATAGTTTTTGTGCTTAACAAACTCAACATGTAGGCTGATGGATGTCTTCAGTGGAGTGAGTTTCCACCATTTCCTTATCCACAAAAGTAAAGGAGTAAAGAGTAAAAGTAAAGTAAAGAGAACGTAAAGAGGCCGAATGGAGGAGGCTCGTTCTTTATCCTTACGCTGCAGATGGTCTGTTTTTACTGGTTTCTTGCTTGTAAAGCGTTCAGTTTTTCGACATACAAATTCCACCATGTAAATAGCAAATGTGCCATGATGCGACACGACTGACTCTTAAAGGGAATGGAAGATGAGACTCTGGTTGGTTTAATGGTTTAATGCACGAAAACACACCCATATCTCATTAAGAGAATAAGCACAACCCTGTTAGACCATGCATCAGCGCAGAGCATATTTTTCGTCCTTAAAATAGCAAAAGTGGATTTGGACATGCCCTTAATGCTTTTGTGTCATGCGCTTTAGACTTTGTGCCTATATCCTTAAACTAGAGTCTGTAATGTTTATAATGCATTTGTTTATGTCAGGTTGTCATAACAATGGCATCTCAAACAATGCTATTTTGGATTTAAAATGACATAACTGAGTGAATATCACATAATGACAGTTGTCATAAGCATGTCTTGTGTCATGTCATGATTATAAAGGTGTCATGACATTCTTATGAACACCCCTTGAAGTAAAGTGTTACCCATATGTTATAAACTTCTCAAATAAACAGGCAAGTCTGAAAAAGTCTGAGAAATAACTTGCCTTTACACACCATTATATTATTTTACATGTTTTAGGAGTTCAACTGACCCAGTGAAAACTAAAGGTCAAATTTTGGCACTTTTCTTTTCTTTATTGACAATTATAATATTAAAACGTATTCTTCGATGTCTCCCATAACCTGAACGAGCAGTATTTCTAGATGAGCAGAGCCTCATACCTGCATTCTCAATGTCACATGACAATTTCACATTGAGTGAAAGTGAAGTATTGAAATAGTGTGTCAGCCCTTCATAGATGATGGCACTGAAGTGTGCAGGTGGAAAAGTTCAACAACAGACCATATGAATACATTTTTAAAGAGTCACGTTTGACATTCACAGCTGGAAACCCAGCCTGCATGAGAAGCACTTCACGTCATTAACATCTCTTTCATGAATTCATCTGCACACAATTCACCCGCTAAGGAATCCCTTCAACAACAATTGTAATAAATCTATATTTAAATGACAAAGTTGTGCATTTGAGAGAGTAAGAGTGATGAAGTGGTTTTGAAGAACATTTTAAAGGGGGGGAAATTTTTTGAGCTAATCAAAATGTCTAAAAAAATACATTATGAAGTCATGTGAAGGGCAAACACTCGTCGCAGAAACTAGGCTTCTTATCAACTGAGCGACATTATGGCTCCGCTCTTAACGGTAACAGCCTCCATCTGTAAACATAACTCAATCAATTCAGGGTCAAAGCTGAACACTGCTGTATGAACTGAAAATCACAGGAAAATATTCTACATAAACATAAGTTGAAAAGCTTCTGAAACAAATAGAAAGCATCAACCTGTTCATAAACATGAAGTATGAACACCAAAATAATTTTGATTAACTAAAACTAAAACCATAAAACTAAATAAATGTTAAACTGTTTAAAATAAAATAAAATAAAATAAAATAAAATAAAATAAAATAAAATAAAATAAAATAAAATAAAATAAAATAAAATAAAATAAAATAAAATAAAATAAAATAAAATAGTAATGTCTCTAATAAAATAAGAAACCCCAAATAACCTACATTTTCATTTAGTTTATTGCAAAAAAAAAAGTAATGAATAATTTTTAACTAATTTGATAAAATTAAATTAAATAAAATTTAAAAATGTTTCCATTAAAAAAAGAAATAATTTTCATTTAGTTTATATTGCAACTAAAATAAATAAAACTAAAATAAAAACTTTAATTTAAATTTAAAACATCAATATAAGAAAGAACTAAAAAGCAATAAATGTTTTTACTAAGAAAAAAAAAATACATTAAGATAAAATAATTTAATGAAAATAATTTCATTTAGTTTGTATTACAACTAAAATAATTAAAACTAAAATCAAAACTTACAATAAAAATTAAAACATCAATATTAGCAACAACCACAAAAAACATTTTAAACTAATAAAATAAGATGAAAAATAAATAAATAAACAATAAAAAATTAAAATAAAAGAAAACAACACATCTCTAATAAAACAGGAAACCAAAATAACAAAAAAAAATTTTTTTTTAAATTGCAACTAAAAAAACTAAAACTAAAATTAAACTAAAATAAAAACTAAAATTATCAATATGTACAACCAAAAAGCAATACATATTTTAACTACTTAAATAAAATAAAATAAATAAAAGTAAAGTTATTAAAAATATTAAATTAAAAAACAATAAAATTAATCAATAAAATATATCAAATAAAACAAGAAACCAAAATAACCAACATTAAGGACTTTGTTCAGCATTACCTAATCTTTGTTAATGTTTATTTACACATTATCTAATGCACAAAGTCCTTAATTACTGTTAGATCATGTTTACTAATGCATTAGCTAACACATAAATAAATGTTTAGTTAACATTAACGAAGGTTAGGTAATGCTTAATAAATGCGTTATTCATTGTTAGTTCATGTTAACTAATGCATTAACTAATGTTAACTAATGCACCCTTATTGTAAAGTGTTACCAATATAATATATTCGGCTGGGTCAACTGGCACTTCTGTGTGGAGTTTGCATGTTCTCCCCATGTTGGCGTGGGTTTCCTCCGGGTGCCCTGGTTTCCTCACAGTCCAAAGACATACGCTATATTTGAACTGGGTAAGCGAAATGCTAAATTGCATTCATATATAAATAAATGTGCAGGTGTGCCAGAAACAATAAACCTTTATTACACAGAAGACAAGCAAGAAAATGTTGTTCATTAACTCAGCAAATTGTGGAGCCCTTATTGTCAGACTATTAAAATGTCCAGTTATCTGATAAAACATGCACCTCATGTTGATTTTATTATTTATTTTTAAGATCTGACACAAAACACAATCATTTCACATACAAGAAGGAGAATTTAATATTATAACCAAATTAAAGCCGTGTCACAACCACTAACATTTCAGAAATAATTCTTGTTCCATTCTGTCTTTGTCTATTTTTAAATGAAGAAATCATCTGGAAATGGCAGATTACAATCAGGAAAATGCAAATAAGGCTGAAACCCTACAGCAGGGTCACCAACACAGACATGAAGAAAAGAAACCAGACAGTCAATCAAGAACAGACGATCACTTAAAAACTCTTTTTCTGATAAATAACTTCTCAATCAATAAATGTAAAATAGACAAGTACTTAACAGTGTTTGTTCACTCTAAAATAAGCATTAATAGGCCCAGATAAAAAAACTAAAATAAAATAAAATAAAACAAAATAAAATAAATAAATAAATAATGTCTCTAATTACGAAATGAAAAACAAATTTAAACAATTTAAATTATAATTAATGTTTTTAATTAAACAAGAAATACCAATAAACAGAATTTTAATAAAAAAAATTATTTACTTTTTATAGCAACTAAAACGAAAACATCAATATATGTTACAACCAAAATGTAATAAATATAATTTAAACTATTTGAATAAAATAAAATAAATAAAGATAAAAATAATGTTTCTAATTAAACAAAAAGCAAATATACAAACTTTTTCATTCAGTTTTTAAAATAAAATAAAATAAATTAAAATAAAATACATTTCTCTAATTAACAATTAAAAACAAATAAAAAGTAATAAAAATAATTTAAAAATATTTTAATAAAATAAAATACAATTAAGTTGGATTAAAAATAATGTTTCTAATTAAACAAGAAATGCAAATAAACTAATAATTATTTTAGTTTTATTGCAACTAAATTACAAATAAAAAAAATCAATATTCATTCATTCATTCATTTTCTTTTCAGTTTAGTCCCTTTATTAATCGGGGGTCGCCACAGCGGTATGAACCGCCAATTTATCCAGCATGTGTTTTACGCAACGGATGCCCTTCCAGCTGCAAATCATTTCAGGGAAACATCCATACACACTAATTCACATTCATACACTATGGACAATTTAGCCTATACAATTCACCTGTACTGCATTTCTTTGGACTGTGGGGGAAACCGGAGCACCCGGATGAAACCCACGCGAACGCAGGGAGAACATGCAAACTCCACACAGAAACGCCAACCGACCCAGCCGAGGCTCGAACCAGCGTCGCCCCAAATCCTCAATATATATAACATAATAAATAAATATAATATATATAACATATATAAAATAAATATATAAAATAATAAAAGTAATAAATAGAATTTCAACTATTTTAATAAAATAAAATAAAATAATGTTTCTAATTAAGCAAGAAACTCAAATATACAACATTTCGAAATTTTAATTATTTTTTTATATTGCTTAATAAAAAAAATAATAAAAAATATTTGTAAAAATTAAGTTAAAAACAAACAATAAATAAATATATAAATAAATGTCTGTAGTTAACAACCGGAATGTATTCAATATCGGTAACACTTTACAATAAGTTTCATTAGCTAATGCATTTACTAACATGAACTAATCATGAACAACACTTGTTTAGCATTTATTAATCATAATTGAACATTTACTAATGCATTATTAACATCCAAGTCCATGCTTGTTAACATTAGTTAATGCACCATGAGTTAACATGAACTAAAAATGAACAACTGTGTTTTCATTAACTAACGTTTACTAACATAAATACAAACTGTAGTAAATGTATTGTTCATTGTTTGTTCATGTTAGTAAATGCAGTAATTAACATTAACTAATAAACCTTATTGTAAAGTGTGACCTCAATATTAAACCATCGAGGACCTCAAGGGCAACATATACAAAGAGATGATGCCAATCATAGAGGACTGAGGACAATTTATACAAACACATGAAGAGATGATCCCAACCGACAAGGACAACACATTCACATAATACACAAATACACTTTATTAAACTTGGAATGTGATAATGTGCACCTTTTGTAAAGCTGCTTTGAAACAATAATTCTTGTAAAAAGCACTATACAAATAAACTTGGACTACTATCCCTATTAGTGAATGAGACCTATAATGTTCAGATGTTGTACATCAAGACAATTGTGGCCTCAAAATGCTGCCGCGTGTAGGACTAGATCCCTTATCCAAAGCATTTTGTTTCGATTTGACTTGAACTACCTTAAAACAACCACAAAACAACTGCCACCTCATGGATGGTAAGAACAAACCTACACTAAACTTCATTATACACTATTTGAAAAACAGATACAAAAGCTGGCACTAGCCTTACATCCACCTATTTGATGTGCATTTTTCGCAAAATAAAAGGCTTAATGGAAAATCCAAGATGTGCAAACATTCTATTGTATGTGTTGTATACATATTATTTTATGAAAATAAAAAGGGAAGTAGGATAAAGCTTTTATTCAATGAGAAAAAAATGCACATCAACTACAATAGAAACTCCAGCATTCGCATCAAAATGTCATGTGATTTTTTTTTTGACAGATCCTTCGCAAATTTGCATTCACAAAGGTTTTATGAAATATTAAAGTTTTGCGCAAGCACAAGTTTAATTTACATCCTTGGCAGTACTTTCTCTTTCTACCATATTGGCTTCTTAAGGGTGTATATTGCATAGTTACCACACAATTATTATTATTATTATTATTATTATTATTATTATTATTATTATTTTGAGCTTTTGTATGCTTAAAACAAGAATGTTAGGGTCATAAAAATAAAGATTATTCAATTGGATAAATTATTAAAAAAGCTTTAATCAATAAATAAATAAATAAATAATTATTTAAATAAATAAATAAATAAATATTCAAACAAACAAACAAATAAATAAATAAATAAATAAATACATATTCAAACAAACAAATACATAAATAAATAAATAAATACATAAATACTGAAATAAATAAATAAATAAATAAATAAATAAATAAATAAATAAACAGATAATTTATAAATAAAGTGTAGTCAATTTGATTAATTGTAAATAAACAAGGTTTATTCAATTGGATAAAAATAAATAATCAACTAACTAACTAACTAACTAACTAACTAACTAACTAACTAACTAACTAACTAACTAACTAACTAACTAACTAACTAACTAACTAACTAACTAACTAACTATTTAGCTAGCTAGATAAATAAATAAATAATCAATTAGATAAATTATTAAAAAAGATTTAGTCAATTTCATTAATTTTAAACAAAATAAGGTTTACTTAATTAAACAATAAATAAACAAATAAATAAATAAATAAATAAATAAATAAATAAATAAATAAATAAATAAATAAATAAATAAACATTTAAAAAATAAATAAATAAAGACTTTAATAAAACTTTTATTGATGCATTCCTTAATATGACATGTTGCATATTTAAAGGGGTTACACGGCTTCTAAGGATGTTACGAAAGATATGATTTTATGAGGACTTTATGGACCGAAGTCCATATTATTCTCATAATGGTGTTTGATCAGGCCCCCTAACAGTAACTTTAGGGCCCCAAAACAGTGTGGGCCCTTGGAATCGTTGTAACTGAACCCAACCCACGCCTCACCCCCTACATCTGCCAAGTGATGTCCATGTATATATATCACATGAATGTAAACAAGAGTATAAAAGGCGCTTTATTTTCTTTCAGCCAGATTTTAAGTTGTAGGCAGAAAATTAAATATAGCTCATTCTTGATTGTGTCTGTCCTTTTAAACTGATGATTTTGTTGATCTTTTCTTTCTTCCAAGAAAAAAAAAAAAGAGAATGCATAATAAGCCACTCGATTAAAAACAAATGTCGCCTAATGGATTCTGTTTAATGCTCATATCAGTGAGGATGATATGTGCTTAAAAGATTCTAAAGATGTGCATTTTTATATCTAATATATTGATATTATGTACATATCAACTTCTCTGAGTAAACAAATGGCCCTTTCCTCCAACTTTCACTGGTTATCTTCTTGGAGATTTGCTGACATGCGCAGGGTTTCGTCGGGGGATGTTTTTAAAAAGTAAAGCGGCGTTTGAAGCTGTGAGATTCTGTGTAGTTTAAACATTTTGCTGCATAATGATGATACTGGATTCATTATTAATGGAGCTGTTCCTCTCTCAGCCTTCTGAGCAACAGACCGGTGAGATGCTATTAGCTCTGCTCTCTTCTTTTCATTTCAGCCCTTTCACGAGCTCCGAATTCGCAGAAGAGCTTGGTCAGCGAGCAGGTAGATTATCTCAGGATGCTGCACTTAATATTAGATGTGCATAATATGCTGCGTAATTACAATTACATGTATATACAATTCTCAAATTGCTCTGAAATTGTGCAAGCAACAGCAGCTATGGGCTATCAGTGTTTATGCTCATCAGTGTTTTTTTGGTTATTGCTAGTGCTGTATATACGAGCAATATCACACGAGTAGCAGTGCGATACGGCTGTATATCGGCACTGGTGGGAGGGGTGCGCTAGCGTCCAACCAGTGACAATATACAACCACAACGCTCTACTACTATATTGCGCTTATCTCACCCACATTCGTTACAAAGTACCTATTGTGTAAATACCTGATTTTACATTGTACTTTTGCTTGATTAAATACCTGCATGTAATGACATTTGTAATTAATTACACTTATAATTATGCTGTTGACCATCCCTTACGACTTAAACCCTCCTATACCACTGAACCGGTCTCTAATCCTACTCCCATCCCATCTCAAGAAGTGTTCAGCAATACACTATGAACATATAAAGTACATTGTATTTAAATTCTGATGTGAGTGCATATAGTTAAGGTAACTTAATGTAAAGTGGGACCTTAAATTTGACATTTCTCGCTCATTCAGATGCCAAGAATAGCATGCATCAGAAGTGATCATACATTAAATATAGAACACTAATGACAAAAATGGAAGATTTATACAGATCAAGCTCATTTACATTTACATTGCTTCTAACCCATGTCTGAAACTCTGAAGTAAGAAACAAGAGCATCATTTCTTTGGTTAAATCTACCATTGTCATAATTCTATCACCGCTCTATCCCTTAAATGACAGTTATAGTGAACTGTTCCCCAATGCCAAACAACTGTCAATGTCCAGATCTCTAAGAGAAACGCGTCACGCTCTTATTGATTCAGGAGCTGCCAGGAACTTCATCATAGACGGAGAGTATATTAAAATATTGAATATTTACTGCACTGCCTGCCAACCTCCTGCTTATGTCAAGACGTTAGATGACAAACCGCCAGGATGTTACCAGCCTTGGCTGACTTGCAAATTGTAAAATTCAGATCAGATTTTTTTTTAATTCATGTCTACCTGTTCTGGTGCCTGGAAACAGTGTGAAGGGCCTTGAAAGAAAGCTGTTTGTAATGCTTCACATGGATTGGAGACTTTGGAAACAGTCAAGCTGTGTGTATGACATGCATATGACATGCGAGTTTGGGATTGCGCCACAGATTATTAAAACTCATTAAAACAGAATCAGAATCCATTCTCTGTGAAAAATATTTGTGCATCTGTCAGCAGCGTTTTGGGCAATGGTGGTCATATAGTAATTCAGAGTTATACGTACTAAACCTAAACTAAAAAAAACTTTTAACTGCTAAGAAAATTAAAGTTATATATAAATACAAATTGAACTTTAAAACTGTGATTTAGGGCAAACCAACACATATCATGGATTCAGCATGTACATTTATTAATGTTAAAGAGCTTTATTATATAGTAGTTTAATTATAAATCTAACCATTTCGCTGAGTGTAGTGAGTGCACTATTCTGTGCTTCTGAATGGCTGTATTTAAATTTCTGTTATGTTTCGTCTGGTGCAAACAGGCCACTTGCTTATTGCTACAAATCTTGTCACATGGCGTGTTGTGAGGACATGCGGCTACAATGTAACCTGCTCACCTAATGTTTAAATTCGTAATATTTATATTATTTGCTAATTAACCCTCAGGGGTCGAAGACCGCATATACGCGATTTGAAGCTTCTTCTCCAGATAACGCCGAAACGGACTTAATTTACACTTTCAGTTTTGATCGTACAGATAAGAGTATGCATCAATCGAATCTGTTAGATGTTTACTTGTTTTTTACACTCACAATAATAACAAAAGTGTGTGCTTTTGAAAAATAAGGATAATGAACAGTGCAGGCTTTCTATCTTGTCTCTTTTCGCGAACTGTACTTAGAAACGCTTCAGTAAAATGCACGGAAACTTCACGAAAAGAAAACACACAGACATGAGACATATATCTATGTAAAGCTTGAAGTGTCTACTTTTAAATACAGTTGCATGTTGAAAACAAATATTATTTTGATAAAGTAATCAGTCTGAAACCAACACTATGTCTAGTTTCTCAGTCTGAGCTTATTATATTTATATACAGTTTTCCACTAAGGCAACCTGGGGTGGTGAAATATATTTGGCTAAACTGGCGAGTTAAATGACCAAAGACAGTGTTCCGGCACGGAAAACACATTTTCAAAGCAGAATATCTGGCTTTAGCATTGTCTTTCAGATAAACAATAATGTTTACTTAAATAGAAAAGCATGTTTCTTAAATATCTGCAAACATAATATGGTAATTTTATGCTTTAGAAGAGTCAAAAACATAAAGCACCTTTAAAGAGTACACTTTATTTTTAAAATTAATATTTTTATACATTTCTCAGTAACTATAGGTAATATATTTTGGAAGATTATACATTTAAAGAAAGCTAATAAATTTAAACTGAAACTAAATATTGCAAAAAAAAAACATATATATATATATATATATATATATATATATATATATATATGATGCAAAATGTTAATATATATGCACAAATATAATATTGTATAGACTTGTGAGGTGTACTCATATATGCTGCGGACTGTATATTGATACGAATTGCACTTAAAATGAACTAGCAATCGTTAAAATATCCCTAATTTTAGGTTTAGCAATTTACTGAAATAGGAAAAAAAAACATACAGTTGTATTGAACTTATTTGTATAATTCAATACTCAAAACGATTAATTCAGAAGCATATTAAGCATACAAAGCGTATGAAAAGTATCATGCAATTAACAAGGTACAAACAAACCTAAAAAATAGTTTAAAAAGAACACTGGATCAAACATGCCTCCTCTGTTCACAAGCTACTTTACAAAGATGATATTCAAATCATAAATCAAGATCTCAAAGATTTTTTCTTAATTGAAACCAACTCTGCTTCTAGTTCACTTAGTTTTCAAGTATTTCTGAAATGTACTTTTTTATGGGATTATTTGCTTTTGTTGTGGGAAACTGTGTGGAAAGGTCATGTTTAAATAAAGAACAGCATTGCTCAAAAGCAATCATTATTTCACATAGAAAAAACACAATGACAACACAATCCAGACAGAAACAACTATATAACTGTAGGGTAAATAAATAGGACTTGAATGACCTCCACCTTGAACTGAGTGTGATTATATCAGCTGCAGGCACTTTTACCTGGTAAAAAAAAAATAAACCTCACTGATGTGCAGATTTTACACCACTTTAATCAAACAATGTGAACATAAATGTTGAAGAGAACACAAAATGAGACACGATGCTTGTAACTATCAAGGAGCAAAGGAATAGCATAAGGAATAAACAGGGCTTAACAATGACTGAGGGTAGCACTGCAGATCCTTCTAGAAACACTGTAATGTTTTGTACACTAACAGATACATTATAATATACAGTATCGGCCATGTGGGTTTCATTTAAATCAATGTAGATGTAATTCAGAACAGGCAAAGTATAAAGGCAATAAATATAAAAAAAAAAAATTATGGTTGTTCAAAAAAGATGTACGAGGATCCAGAGTTAGGTTTAGAATTTAATATTATTATTACTGGTAAATAAAAGTAAAGCAAATAAATTGCCAGAAAAAATTATTAATAAAATAAAAATAAAAAATATAATAATAATAATAATAATAATAATAATAATAATAATAATAATAATAATAATAAAGTAAAGTTTAATTTGATTTGTAGAGATGGTATACAGTTCCTTAACCCCCAAAAGTTTAACATTTAATTTAATTTAGTTTTATTAAATGTAATTAAATAAAAAAAATAAAAAAAAATAAAAAAATAAAAATAAAATGAAATAAAATAAATAAATTGACTGTAACTTAATTTAATTTAATAAAGTAAAATTTATTTTAATTTAATTTAATTATTTAATTCAATAAAAATAAATAAAATAAAATAAAATAAAATAAAATAAAATAAAATAAAATAAAATAAAATAAAATTAAATTAAATTAAATTAAATTAAATTAAATTAAATTTAATTTAATTTAATTTAAATTTAATTTAAATTTAATTTAAATATTTGTCATTAAAAGTACTAGTGAAAATATTTTAACTTTAGTACCAGTAACATTTTCAAAGCTTAGTTTGAACGTCAGCAAAATAATTATTAGAAACATGTAAAAAAATATCTTTTGTAACTGTTCAATCCCATTACACCTTTCTTATTTTCATGATATGCTGATTTACAAATAGTTGCGCTTGAGAACAAATCCACAATATTCATTTAACGGGATGAGGATTGATCTGCTGTTTACCGAGCATTGGGGTGAACACACATCCAGCAGATGGAGAGAGAAATGACATGTTCTCTTTAGACTGCATGTGCTCAGCTGCTTGGCAGGCTTTCAGCCAGACAACAACAAGAGAGAGGAGGACAAAACTAAAGCCTGTGGATATTCGTGTTTTATAAATGTCACTGAAAGAAAAAAAAAAAAAATTGTATTCCTGCACAATCTTTGGTGGGTAAACATACGTATTGAAGTCTAACTCTCTCTATGCCAGTGCCTTTATACAGTATCTTACATGGTAATCATTTTCACAATAATCAGTCATGGATATAATGCTAAGTTACAAAACATCAGACTACATCTATTTCAAATCCAGCTGTGTTATTTATCCAGCATGTACTCATCCAAGGCTGTTTTTATTTCATTTCATGTTATGTTACGTTTTTGGGGCATGACTTGGATTACGTGACTTGGTGAGTTATTAAGGCTATTTTTCATCCATTGTTGCTGGACAGGTGTTAAAATTGTCATCCTAAAAGCAAAACAAAAATTATACAATCAATCAAGCATAACTAAGAAAGACTAAAATAGACATCGTTGAATAGATTTGAATAAATAACATGTATATAAACAAAATAAACACCAACATTATGTAAAGGAGATAAGAGTAGTTAAAACATTTAAATAACAAATCTTTAAGATTTCAGGCACAAGTGGTAACATGAAAGGTAGGTGCATGCTAATACAAACAATTACACGTCTGATATTTTTTGTAAATATCATGCTGTCCCCGGAGAGAACCCAGGGGTCCGTTCTTCGTACGTGGATTACGCTGTTAGCTGGATTTGGATATTGACGTTTTGACACGATCCGGGATCGTTTCATTCTTCAAAGCTGATCCGAGAGTTGTTGTCATAGTAACAGTTCTGCTAGCTCAAACCTGATCGGGAGCAGGTTCAATTCATATAAACAGGATTAGATTGGCTCAGTTCAAGCAAAGATAATAAAGTATGTTGCGAATTCTGATATTTTCTTACAGTTGTAGTTATATACACTTGGGAAAATGGTAAATATTTTTAAACTATATATATAAAGTTATAGTTATTAATAAAATAAATAAAGTTATACATATTAATAAAACGTATGCAATCTGCACCCTCGAAATGAAAGTTCAAAGACTGCCACCTGGTGGTGCAAAGAGAAAACTTATTGATATGAACTTTTTAAATCGCTTTAGTACAATGGAGTTTAAAAAAAAATTAAAAAAAGAAGCAATAATACATTTATGCAGTCATAAACATGCTTTGACAGTTAATGTCCCAGTGATTTGATGCTTTACAAAAATTGCAGACGCCTCTACCAATATCAAAATGCTTTTGTAAACATCCAGTTATTCTTTACACCGATTAAAAAAATGGCTACTATAATAAAGTAAATCTAAAGGGAATCCGAGATCAGGTAGGTCTCGAGTGCTCCCCCTTAGAAAAGGGAGGAAAAGGAGGAGATAGGGTGGAAGTGGGGATTCTTCCAAAACGAAGATAGAGCAGTGGGGAGAAAACGATCCATTTATAGTAAGCGTGGATCGCTCTTTTTGTATTACTACTGATTACAGATGAGAAGCCAGTCATGCTCAATCATATCACATGCACCTCTCGAAATTAATTTGTGAAACTTTTTGAACATATTTTATGATTATATATACCAGGGGTGGCTAACCCTGTTCCTGGAGAGCCACCTTCTTGCAGATTTAAGTTGCAACCAAGTGTGCCGCAAGCCTGTGTTTGAGTGAAGGTCTCGGCCGTTAGATCGCCCCCTGGGGGCTGGCTGCAGTACAAGTCATAAAGCCCGCCTCCTCCGTGTTAATGAAGGAGACTTGAGCCCAAATAAAAAAAATTTTTACACTTGCAATAAAATGTCCCGAAAGATGGTTCTGGTGGATTAAGGCACTGGTTATTGTGCTGAAATAGGTGCAGATCTTCATTTTTGTAAACAGTTTGTTTTTAGCAGTAATTTAATGCTGGGCGTGTCATCGTGATTGACAGCTGTGATTGACAGTTTCTCAAAGCAGCGCGTCTGAGCTTCGGCAGGAGACTGAAATGTTATTATTCGATTTCTGTGTTATTTTACCATGACAACATGAGTTCAGCAGTAAACTACAGTTTCTGACATACATGATCTGGTGGAACACTGTTTATTCGCTAAGGTCAGGGCTTTTTTCGGGCTTTATTAGTTTGCTGATACACGCCTAACCACCCAGATGGCAAAATACACTCGGACCAGTTCGGCTAGATTCTCGCCTGCCGGAGACTTACCCCTCAGAGCTCAAACTGACTACCTCTGCTGGACCTACTCCGGATGCCTGGACTCACTGCCCGATTCCAGCCCGAGTCAATCAAGCCAGATGCGGCGGCCGAGCGAGCCGAGCGAGCAGGCGCTGCCGCATGCGAGCCGGAATCAGCCCGCGACGCCGCGAGTAGGTTATGTGCGCTGCGGCCCGGAGCTGGCGCGATTAAATATATAAAACCCTC